>NW_017259185.1:1421619-1450850 GCF_001594045.1 Atta colombica | reverse complement strand
TTTTTTTCAGGGTTCTGCGGGCGGAACTCTCAGCGTGTGTCCTGACGTACGAAGAAGCGCCTGCAGACACCGTGGATTCTAGTGTGATATACGTAGATAAAATAACGTCTCGATAAACCGTAAGAGTATCTTTGTTACAAGAGTCGTGTATAGAATTGCGCGACTCTCTCTATTAGTTACACGCCAGCGTCGCCAATCGATCTTGCCATTCAAGCTTGCAGACTCGTGTGCGACGTGAGACAGAGAGAGAGAGAGAGAAATAGAACGAAGAAGACGGAGCACGACAGAGCGCGATGACTCAACGTACACAATAAGAATTCGAGACACGGCGGAAGAAAGAATTTTTGTAACCAGCTTGTAGAGAGTATCAAATCGAATGAAATCCTGTCGACACGGATCGATCGGCCATTGATCGAATCCGTAAACGATTCCGTCTGTCGATGCTCGCGCTCGTGCAAATAGTCGATACAAAAAATATCTTATATACATACATTATTACAATTATATATAGCGAGATAATACGTTATCGCCGTGACGAGAGTTTCAATAACGGCGACTGTTCATCTCGTTCGGCGTAGGAAGCCGTAGGACGGATAAATCGATAATAATCCGCAAGTCTACAATCGAGGCTCGTGAAGAGAGAAAGCCACGGAATCGTCCAGATTTGGTCTTTTTCTCTTCGGCTTACGCCGTTCCTCTTGTATCCCCGATACAAAATCGAGTCCGCTTGTATATTTCGTATCGTATCTTGCATGTACTTTAAGACAGGCAGAGATAATAGAACCGAGTAGCGCGCGTTTTCTTGATATGTTAAATATTTTTCCTCCTTTTCCTTTCTTTTTATGATAAGACTCTAGTCCAGCTTGAGATCGACATTTCGGCGTTTCTCGCCTTAATTATCGCTCTCGCTCGCGCCGCGACCGCTTCCGCCATAATTAAATATTATTGTTGCATATTGTATTTTTTAATATTAATAAGAAGCACAGGACGCGATGTACGAGCTACGTCGGAAGAAACTTTACATTGATACCCATATTTATATCGACCGTTGTAAAAAGTTTTTCTCATTTGTCCAAGTTTGCATAAAATAAGATACATCAATTTTGTAAAATTCGTAAGTAGAATTTTACGAAACGCGCAGCTTAATTTACAAATCAAAGCGACATGAGACGTGTTCCCAGTCGACACAAATTTAAAGTAACACATGACATGAATGTTATAATTTTATACTTAACAATATAAATATATAGGTCTATTCTTTTTAGAATCTTTTTAGAATTCTTTTTACATGGATCATCTTTCCTCTTTCTTTCAACATGAAGAGGAAAAGAAAAAAGATGAATCATGCAACAAGTTCAGCTAAAAAGAATAAATCTAATATAAGAGCAGGAACACAGTTTTGTATAATGCATAACGTATAAGAAAATTAATCAATCAAAGTCCTTCGTTTCCTTCCTTTCTGTGAAATAAAAGAATCTGATTGGTTCTTTTGTCTTATCCGTTATGCAAGAATTTGTACTTCTAACATATGATGTCACATAATAGTTACATTGTTGCGAAATAACAATGATGTTACATATTAGCATATTTTATCCAAGAGATATCTGAAACGTCCTTAGAATGTTTGAAAAACATTCTCTGGACATTTTCAGAACATTTCTTAGAGGTATAAAATATTACTTTTAGTTGATGTCGATTGGTTGAAAACTATATTCGCTATATCATCAATATATGGATTTTAATTCTTGAACAATAAAGTGTTGAACAGTAAAGTGCGCAAACTTTACGCAGTTCTTTCGTGGATATCGCTTCGAAGTGGCTCGTATATTATAGCAATCGATGTATCGCCTAAAGAACATTAGAAATAAGACAAGAGGAAGTACACACTTGCACACATCCTTCAACATAAATCGACGAAATACGGGAAACGGTCGCGTCGAATGTCGAAACGTCGATCGAGAGGATCATTTAGCTGTAAGTGCTTGGAGACGCGCGCTTGAGATCATGCCCGGTGCGATTTTGCCGTACAATCGAAAGGTGTTTCCTGACACCAAAAATGGATGGCGGATATCATCCCGAGTGTTCAAGCGTTTCTTTATGCTCTTGACCGCCGTCAAACATGGCAGATGACGCGTCGAAAAGTTAGACTGGCTTGTTGAATACACATAGCTAAATTAAATCCTATCGTATAATTAGTCCTTATAATACATAGCTTAGAGATTTTCAGAGAAAGCAAAAAAAAAAAAAGTACAGAAAGAGAAATTATCTAAATGAATAAATAAATAATTATATGAATAATATAAGTGCAGAATCTATAATAGGAGTCGCGGAACATGTTTTAATTTAACGAGTCGTAACTGTCATCGTGTGAGTGGTTGCACGTTCTAGAACGTTTTGCATTTGAATCTCGTATAGTTTATCGTAGTGAGACGTTTATAAAGACGTCGATACTCTTTCTCGGGCCGATGTCTTGAAGATGAATAACATTATAAAAACTGTTAGTTGTGTGATCATTATTATTATATATTATATAGTATATTACGACGAGAGTTGTATAAAGAATTAATTATTGTGTATTGTACGATGCGTTATCGCATATTTTAAAATTTGGATTTTCAAACAGCAGATAAATAGAGCAAATCTGGTAAACAAGGCGTTGAAAATCGAAAATCGAAAATCGAAAATTTGTATTCCAAATAATTATTATTATTGATCAATAATTATTTTTATTGATTGATAATAATAATTATCAAAAGAGATTTTATTAAATGAGGATACATAAAGCGTTTTTCTCCTTAAATTTATCCGTATTAATTTACACAAACATGCAAAATTGTTTCTTTATATTTTTCAGTTTTATATCGATTTTAAAAATCCTTGTTGTGTTGCAAAAATCCTTTTTTAATTTTAATTAATTTATTTTCTTCTCATTTTTACGCGACCTATCAATTTATACTTCTTACTATGTCGTTGTACGTATGTTATTTATTATAGCTTAGAATCTTATTTAAAGTGTACTTTATATTTCTTACCTACATTGCTTTTTAAAATTTCATTAAATTAATTAAAATACCGATAACGATAATTGTCGCATTTCTACGGATGTTACGGAAATATTTCGGCATTCGATAGTTATATGGACTATCGGCGCGTTCTTAGAGAATTTTACCTGAGGCATAGAATATAAATGCGTCTAGTGTTAGCTGTGCGGAGGCGAATAGTCCATCATCGAGAGAATCGCTGCTCTGTATATTACGTCCACCAGATTCGAAGTTACGTCTCGTTACTGCGAACGTTCAATATCGATTGTCGAAGGCACACCAGACATCTGTTCCTCGTCATAAAATTACATCACCAAAAGACTCGTGGAATACTCCTGTTCATCGGCCATTCCGGAAATGCATCTACAAGTTCGCCATTGTGTTTTCAATTAACAGGAGATAATGATTGCAACGGCGTCGCTCGACCGAAAAAATTCCATCCGTAACTCTAATTTTGCTGTCGTTTGCGTCAAAGACACTTTTCATCTCTTAAGAGGAATTCCTTTCTATTAATCGAAAAAATAAGGTGTTTTTAGGAATCTTATAAAGGAAACTATTTGATTCAAACGTTTTAAACTTCTTAGTCAAAGAAGGAAGAGTAAATATGGATGCAAAAATTCACAGATATTCATAAAACCTTTTACATGTAAAAATTCAAAACGTATAAATAGTCTTCTTTACAAAATTCCTAAAAGACTTTATTTTTTCGGGACCCAGAAAGGATCTCTTAAATCGAATTTACTTCGAATTATTCTGACATGCGATTATACGAAGCGTGGAGACGCAACTTCGAAAACGGTTCGACATGGATATACGATTGCCTCGATATTGTATATCCTCCATAGTTACAGTTTCTGTTTTCACATATGCATTTATTGTATGATTATTAATAGTTATTGCACACGAGCGGGGCGATTGTAAAATGGCTCGAGGACAATCCACGGATGATTCACCGTAATTGAATCCGAATAAAAGAATCCGAAACGAGAGAATGATAAAAAAAATATCTCGTGGAGCTCTCGTATCATGTATTTTAAAATAAATTAGAAGATCCGATTGCCATTTTGCAATCAACGACTCACAGTTATTGTCCTGATTATTGTTATCATGATTATTACAATCGACATCATGATCATCGTAGCGCGGCACTACTGAGAATAAGAAAGAAATTGATTATTATTATAGAATAAGATTAAATCGGGGAGGAGAGAAACGGAGATCTATTAAAAGCATTAATTGCAACGTTGTAGTAAATGATGTTTGTTATTGTTGCATAAGTAATCTCTTTACGTTATTTTTACCTTTTATGTGTTGTCTTATTAATCGACGACGGCATATTAAGGTAAGTAAAATTGCAGGTGATTGAAAATATGTTTCGTAATATAAATTCTTACATTTCTCAGCACATAAGTACTAAAAAACAATGAAAATCTATATTTTCCACAATATTCTTTTTATTCTTATTTATTTCTATTTTTTGCTTGCAGAAATTTTATACTAAAGCAGAAATTTTATAATCAAGAAGATAATTGACGCGGAAAACTCGCCTTATCGTTTTTGAAATATTAATCTTATTAATCGATGATGGCATATTAAAAAAAGTGAAACACTCGTTCTGCTTCAATTTTAGTAATATAAAAAAATATTTTTTATTTTTACAGTAAGATCTTTTTTTTTAAATGTTTGCTTAGCTGTTTGTAAGCTGTATATGCAAATTGTGCAATAAAAATTTATTCTTAAATATTTCAATGCTTTCAGATTAAAAGCATATTTCGGAATATAATTCCTAAGTTTCTTAGCATATACAATATTATATAAAAACAGCTAAAAATCATTTTCGTGAAATTTTCATTTTGGTTGCAGAAAGTTTTATTTTGGAGTCGCAATCGAGAGAACAATCACGACGAACGCGAACACAGAAAACTCGCTTTGAGAATTGCTTTGGAATAAATTTTATTTTTCGACTTGCGTCTGAATGCAATTTCATCCATTCGAGATCGAATATCGATCTGCGACGAGACCCTAGTGTGTTTCATAAATGATTCGAAATTTTGACGGCGCACGTGTCATTTTTTACGTGCTCTTTTTCGATTAATTAATTGTGCATTATCGTGCGCTTGTGATCTACTTCCGCCCTGATAAGCAATTTCTTTGGCCCACTTAGAAAACGTTTTTAAAACAAGAAAAGTAACGACTATATAAATCACGTCACGTGGCATCTCTTCGCTCGAATTGGCGTTTACTAATTAATATTGTAATTATCTCGAGCCTTGCACATGTAATCCAAGCTCATTAAATATGTATTAGATCCCGATTGTCGTGCAAGATGATTTCACTTACGAAGGCCGCGAAAGCGAGGCGATTTTATATTTTCGCGGCGTATCGCTAATCTCCAAGAGTTATTTGTGGAACATCTTAATTTCACAATAACGGGAGTTATGAAAGTTCTATAACTTTTGCCTAAATCACGGGAGAAAATTAATCATGCGGCGACAGATATCATCTGGTGCGTGAAGTATGTATTGGAAAAGACAAGAAAATCTGCGGTCGCCCGCGTATCTCCTACGGGGCGAAATGGAGCGACGCGGGTTCGCTAGATTCTTTCGTGAAGCATGAAATTCCGCGCTAGCAAGAAGAGTTCGCGCAAAGTGAGCGAACACTTCAGAAATCAAACTTGACCCTGAAAGTTTTGTTGATCGTTTTGACAATCGGATGAAGAGAGAAAGGCGAAAAGTCGACACGTGTGAGAATATTCAATGCGCAAGTTGACGTCAATTGGTCGTCGACACGCTGGATGTTCAGCTTTTACTTCAAAGTGACATGCTTTTCGCAGATGTTTGTAATAGCTAATTCAAAACTTGACTATGTATCTTATAACGTATTTTTCCTTAATTTTCATTTAATAACAATAATTATAAATGATAATCAAATGATCATTTAAATTCCCTGATATATAAAAAATATATATAATTATAATAAATTCGACAAATAGGGAATTAGTGCTGTAATAATACGATATATCAATTTCAATGTTATAAAATTGTATCCTAATTTAATTATTGATTTGTAGTATACATGTTTTGGCTAACTTTTTAGTCATCTTCAGTACGTAGATAATTCTATGTGGAAACGTAAGCGTTAAGATATATAAAATTAAGGTACTCGCATGATTTTCCTTACTTTTAAAATCCGCATTAAGGATGGCTAAAAAATTAGCCGAAACATGTGTATACTACAAATCAATAATTAAATTAGGATACATACCATTCAATAATATTGAAATTGATTGCGCACGTACTACAACATTATTTCCTTATTTGCCGAATTTATTATAATTATAAATAATTATAAATGTCTAAAAAAAACATTTAATCAATTTAATTTTTTTTCAATATTCAGATTTATTCTTTAAATTTAAATCTTTTTGTTTTTCAGCATGAAAAACTTAAGATGTTAAGATGTAATGTTCAAATAATTCTTCATTTTCAGAGAATGGACTTTCTAAGACATGTAAAAATTAAAATCAATATTTTTGTGTTAATTTTAACATCAAAGTGTACGCCTTTAAGTTAAAATTAACATTTTACTTTTTATAGTGTAAAAAAAAATAACTTTAAATTAGTTGTTTCATGACATATATTTTTTCTTTTCACACCTAACTTCTTTAATGAAATTATATTTCATTTTTACTTTTTTTCAACAATTCATTGCGTCATCGCATTCACAAAAACACATGTATATATGTTTGACATGTGCATGTTTGAATGTTTGCATCTGCATTGTGTCTACATTGAATCGAGATAAGATCCGTGCTTCTACAATGATTATACCGATCAGTTATCTCTGCGGGTTAAGAGAATGTATTCAAAACTTCAAATACGAATAAAAAAGACACGTGTCTCAATTCTATTAAACTCTCTTCTGTATTTAATTTTATATTGGGATATATTCTCAAGATAACTCTGATTAAAATCATACTCAATCATTCAAATCTGCCGCCTGCCGCCATTTATTTTTCTAATATTGAGAAGTTAGCCGCTAAAGTTTTTTTTTTAACAGGAACATTTAAGTGTCCGAACTTGCAACGTTCTTCTATTCGTTATACCGCATTGCGACGCAATTCCTTAGTCGCGCACAGTTTCTTTGATGCGCAAGAAAATAATTCGTTCAGCGCCATGGATTTGTTGTTCGATTGGAGTATGAAGGATATAAATCTTATTCTGCCGTACGTGAAGAAACGATTAATGTCAGGAAACGCGCAGGTATAAAAGAAATTCCTTATATTTGCTATTATTATTAAACATCGGATTTTTTATGCTGACAAAATATGCAAGTATACATAAAATATGCACAAATAAATATGCATTTTTGGAATGCCTTTTCAATAAGACAAATTTCTGCTGCGATTTTACTTCCTAATCTATTTTCTAAAAAAATATACAATTGCAGAGAATTCGATGTTTAATAATTATTATATATCTACTTTAATAATAGTATCTTTCTTGATGGACACGCGTTGGTTATACTACGTTGGGAAATAATTGACATCCAGGGTCTCGTCCCTGCGCACCGGAAAATCGTCCCGCGTGGGCCGGACTACCAGAGTCCTGTCGGTGTGCAGAGTGATATTGCCATGTACTGTCTTACTTCCGACTCGGGATTATCATCATAGGTGTTACACTGCAGCTTAGTCTAGAAAATCAGATGCTGAAACTGCAGTGTAACATCATGGTGGTCGATGCGGAGGTTGGCAATATCGATCGTCGGCGAACTTGACGCCCTTAGCACTGTCAGGATAATGGACTTCCTATGGAGGTCCATCTTCATGCCGGTGTTACTGACCTGTATCTTGTACTTGTACACCTTACTGTTCAACAATAGGTATATGAGTGCATGGTGCAGGTATTTTTGCGTAATATAATACGTTTTAATTTTTCGTTTTTTATTTTTAATTATTTCTATGTATCGCAATTTCTATGTGTCTACAAAGAGACATCAAATTTTTGTATTAAGTCTAATATCAAAGAAAAAATACTATATATTTTATAGAGATAATAAGATATATATCTTTTTCTTGGAAAATTATCTTTAATTTCAATAGGAAATTATAGGCAACATTCCTCGATCGAATTTTTATTCTTACTCTTCTTCTTAATAAGATTTAACTGATTAAGTATAACTTTCCTCGTAATAGAGATATAATTTCGCTGAGTTTAATCGTTGCAAATACGCGAAAATGGATCCTGCATCAAATTGCGTTTCATTAATTCGCGAACGAGCGTGAAGAGCAATCATTACAACTCGGAAAGCATGCATTTGATATGAACTCAGCGAAATTATAGGCATATTCATCACCTGTAACATAAACACGTAACGCACGAATCGAGGACGATCGATCGGAAATAGAGCGGAAAGGAATGAAAACGAGATCGGCCTAATCTACGATCGATGGCTTCGTTTATTAATATACATCTTCTGCAATCATAATTTCATTTTCTCTTCGATTCTTGTCTATTTAAATTAGAACTGGATTTCGGAGAAGCTATTGAATTTTCTGATACAGACGGAGGAATCTGAAAGAGGTATTGTTGTGGGAAAGCTTGTTAAATTCGACGTGATATCTACAATATGCGAGGTCGTGCAAACATCGGATGAAAATTTCATCAAGTATGTAATTCCATTCTTACGAAAAAGATATTTATATGTTTATCGAATTCAAATTTTCCTACATCCAGTGCGATTCTTCATGATTGAAAGGTACCGATTTTATTCGCAGAGTTGTTCTCGAAATCTTCGAGATTGTAAGCGCTCACAAAGAGTTCTATGAAAATCAAGCGGCCATAATTACTATGCAGACAATGCTAAGACTTAGTTACTGCGTAAATAAATCACTCAAAGACTCAACGCTGTTCGAGAAACTTGTAGGGGGCATGTCTGATATACTTGTTAGGTATACTTTTCTGATTATTTACTGTAAAAACGCAATGTAGTATAAATAATATATTTATATTAATTAATATAATGCATAATTAATTTTATATATTATTATTTATATATTATTATATAATTGATTATATTTACAAGTTATTTTCATTGATATTAATGATTTTAATAAATTATTAAAAGATTTGCTGGAGCAATTATAATTGTTATTCACACATAGTAAAATTGAAGGCTTTAATGATTTCTAGATCGCTAAAGTTAGATGTGAGTTTCGACACGGATTGCATTCTGCAGCAAATTGTATTTTTCGTGAAAAATCTGGATATCAAAGAATTGAAAAAGAACAAGCTGAAATTTATTACTATCACGATGTTTAATGTCATTCTGCAGAAACAAGCAGTCTTCGATAAAAATATCGATGCGGAAATGATCATCGACGTTTGTCACGATATATTAGAGTCAATGACAAAGATTGTCAAATGTGACGATGATAATGACACGATTTCATTCGCCATTGATTCATTATGCAGTACCTGCGCCAGCAGTGCTCGGTGGAATATTCATCAATTTATTTTTCTTCAACATCAATATATCAAAACTATTTTTATTATTAATAAAATGTTTCTGTGTCCGCAGATTCTGCCTCATGCAAGATTCGAGAGAAAATAATAAGACCGAACTTAAGATTTACGAAAAGAAAAATGATTTGGAAATTTCCGTGTACCATACGGTGATGGACATAATTATACCATACGTTAAAGTACGTTCGTTAGGAAATATAATAAAATATTAATCTACTAAAAATAATACGCCGCATAAATAAATATAAATAAATGGAATAAGTCATAAACACTATTGCTTTTTTTTGATAGGATAAAGACTTGTCTTCTCTAGACTTGATCGGATTTTATAGAAGTCTCGTCTTTTGTCTAAACAATTTGTATCAGCTAAAAAATTGCAATAAGGACAATTTGTCCAATCATTTGACTGCCAATGGATATCTGAAACGCTTGTTATATTTAACTGTGCAGTTTCCGTAAGTTGCATATCCGTTTCTAATACTGTATAGATCAATAGAATTATAAATGGCAATTATAAATTGACAAAAGGCATTTATGTTATATTCAATATTTTATAATTAAATATACATGGAAAGAATTTTTTTAAAAATTTATCCTGAAAATATGATAGTCGTGGGACAACATAATATTTCCAAAAATTTTAGTATAAATCTCTCTCATTCATTAATAAAACTACAATAAAGTATAAAATAAAAGTTTGATTAATTTTACTGAAATGCATGATAAAAATCTTTACAATATTGTATTGTACCACAACTATCATATTTTCGAAGTAAATTTTAAAACAAAATTCTTTCTGTGTATATAATTATTTTTTTAATAAACCTATGCCACACACACAGAAATAAAAACAAACTCTAATAGATATATATAAAGATCTAAATACTTCAGACATCTTTTCCTAATACTTTTCAAACTTTTATATATTAACGACAATCTATCATTTTTAATTTAAGTTTCGGACACATTAAACTTGCTAAGAATTCTTTCATCATTTCTTTAAAGATAATTTTTATGCTTTCAATTGTAATTTTTTTTTTACTTTATTCCTTTTATACTATTTTACAGAATTTTCTAAAAATCTATCTATCTAAAAATATACATAAAGAGATCGATTCGTATTTCTGTGCTATTCGTAGCGCTCTGAAAATCTTTAATATATGTAAATAGTTTTTATATAAGGTTTGCAATATTGCAGAATAAATTTTGTGTGTTACATATTATTGCTGAAGTTTAAATCTCTAATTTCAAAGATATATCTAAATCACTCAACATCATATACAAACTGCGAAGCAACATTTCACATTGCAGAGAGAATTTACGAAGAAGCACCTGTATATTACTGTCACGGATCCTGAGTATTCTCGGTAAAATGGCATTCCCCATAAAAACGACGAAGTTTGCGAATATATTGAATCAAGGTCTCGTTGAATTACCAAAAGATTCAACAAAATGGAACGATGCAGTAGCGTGCAAAAAAAACGGATCGGTCCTGATAATTCTGCTATATTATCATTATCTTGGCACAAGAGAGTATGAAAAAAACTATACTTTTCTGTATTATCACTTGTTTCATTCAAATACTACAATTTTTATATCATTCTTTAGAAGCGACGTGATATCTTTAAAATCTTTAATTACTAGAATCATGCTACTTCCAAAATCTACACCGATCTCAATTTTGATTTTAAAACCTTTATGGTTGCTATTTGCTGTAAGTACATATTTATCTCGTACTTGTTTACGATATGCACTGATTGCGTTCGATTTCGCAGGTAACGTCTCTATCTCATCCACGTCCTAATTTAGTATATCATTACGAAAACGCAGTTGTTCAGATGATGAGCATCTTGCAACGTTCAGAAATCAGTGAATTTTATACTCATCATGTCGATCTTTTACATTACTGTCTTACATGTCCGAACATTTCACAAAACTTGCTGTATCGAGTTTTAAATTTATGGCTGATAGAGTCTGATGGAGATATCAAGCCGTTATCATTTAATTATGACAAAGTTGCTGAATATCTATTGGTAAGTAGAATATCTATTTCTATATGTCAAAAAAAAGAAAGAAAAAGAGAAAATATGAAATTAACATTTCTTTTTGAATATTTTTAAGATAATTTTAAATATTTTAATAAGTTATAACATTTGACAGTTTGATTAAAAAAGTTTTAATACGAGAACAAATAATAATTTTTACTTGCTTACAAATAGGATATGATACATAGCAATTTTTCTAACAGTTTTGTCAATATTGCTCTGAAAGGACTTTGCCATTTAATACAAATCATCAAAAACGACAAACAGCGCATAGACAATCTCGCGAATACAGTGTGGCAAACATTACCTGATATTTTTTCATCGTATCAACCAGATACTGGTTTGTCAAAATAATTCAATAAATCTTCTAAGAGAAATATCATTACTATAAATATCATTAGTCTCTCTCTGTTATATTATTAATTTTTTAAAAATATATATATATTATTTATACTTATTATATTTATACGTAAAATTAATATTATAATTTTATTTAATATTGAGATTAATATTGTGATTTTGTCAACATTTGCATTTGTAGTCACACATATAGAAACAGCTCTGGAGTTAGCTAATATTATCCGACCATCCATGATACCATTACCTTTCATAATACGTAGCGCCGATAATATAGCCAATATTATACTTAACAAAAATACGAACTATTCTAATATAAAATTCATGACTTTAGTTTTAATGCAAGCGTACATCTTGTTAGAAGTCGCTATGACGCGCAATTCATTTGAAGGTAAAATACGAATATTTGTGAAAATGAATAATTACTTACAATAGATAAAATTATATATGTGCACACGTTTCTATTGAAATATGTTTTAAATATTATATTAAATAGAATATTTTAATAGAATATTTCAATTACAGTACTTAAAACGTACATGACAAATTTTCGGCTATTAAAATGGTTATACGTTCATGGATTTTCAAAAGAAAGATCAGATTTATCCACTGCTAGTATAAAACTGTTTACGTTTATTATTCATTGTCAAAAGAAATCATCACTAAAGGTATATTGGTTGCATATGTAAAAATTTAAGTGAAATTGTTGTATATTTTAAGATAAATTTGTTTTTCAGTGCAAAATGTCATTAACGATCAAAGTAAATCATTTATGTAACATGTTGTTATACGCAAAAGAATTACCATATTGTATAGCGAACGAGATGCAATTTATGTGCGAACTTTTAACATCAAATGATGGCTCGGCCGTCATTTTGCAAAACATCGTAACTGAAAGTAATTATATATACTTGGTTGAAATTTATGAAATTCTTCATCTCATTCATGCAGAGGTTAGTTATATTTAAAAATAAGACTGAAAAAGTGTGAAAGTATCTTTCTTGTATCATAAAATTTATTCGTTGTTTGTTTTAATAATTAGAAATATTAAAGTAATTAGATAACAGATAAGATAATAATCAATTGACATATCTAATTATTATTACCTTTTTACAGGTAGATCCAATATCGCAAGATATGGTATATCGAAGTTTAATTACTCTATTAAATTTTTGTAATACTAAAGCAATTAAGTTAATGCCTTATCTTAGCACTATAATGAGTACTTATAGTCTCATCAAGAGCGTTGATGTACAACGTCCATCGTGTCACTTCGACGAATTCATCGTTCCTTGGCTTTATTATCACAAGAAATATGATGAATATTATGTACCATGGAATCCTGAAGCGCTATTTAAGACACCCTTTGATGAAACTTTAGATAAGCTTAAAGAATATTTAATAGTCCTTAAAAATGAGAAAATGAAAGATGCTTATACAAATTTACAAAAAGCGGTAAGCATTATTTTTGGCTTATTCTAAAATAAATTATATAATCTGCAAGATTAATATCTTAATTAATTACAATATCGTTGTCTCTAATATTTTATTATATTTTATTTATATTTTTGTTTTAGTTATCACAGTTTGAGTAAAATATCATATTTTATCACAATACATGTGATTCATACGTATTAAGGAGGAAGTTGTAAAACTGAATTTATATCTGAAATATCAAATGTTTTATTAAATAGATGTCAATTAATTTTAAAAAATTTGTGTTTTATATTTTGAGATGAATGAGAAAATAAAGTTGTGTATAATAAAATACATACAATATTAAAATAGTTTTCGTCCGCTACACATTAAAATTGCATTATTCGAATAATACGTCCATTATAGAATTTATATTATTTAAAAATATTTTCTTTTAATAGAATAATAGTTTTGAAATAGAATAACATTGATTTATTTTGTAGTGTCATTAATATTGTGGTAATAACATCATAAATAAAACGTACATACTAAAAAGATTCTTTTTGAATATCTAATTTCTCGGTTCATGCTTTCTTTATCTCTACATTTTTCAATTTATTTTTATGATATGCATCTTCATTTCCATTTTTATGTTTCTGTATACATTCTATTATTCATATTGTACAGCCGTCATACCATCATCAGTTTAACCTTTCCAAGATAGCAAAGTCTAAATAAGCAGCTTAAAATATTGAATTATCGCTGTAGCGCATGTTCTTTGCCGCAAGAAGATCAGTCCAAAGAGAATAACTTTTTCAAATCATTAATCGTTTATTTTGCGATTAAAAGTTTGTTCTTCTTGCGCCTCTTCTCAAGAGTAACTCCTCTTAATTCAGAGAGTATTCCTCTTATTTTCACAGTTAACTATTTCGGCTGCATGAAGTAATACTTTTCAAGAATAACTCCTCTTAATTCAGAGAGTATTCCTCTTATTTTCACGGTTAACTATTTCGGCTGCATGAAGTAATACTTGAAAGCATTTAATCTCACGTCGAACTCTCTTTCGACTGAAACGTGTTTGTCATTCATCAACATACTGTCTGCGCGAATGAAATAGTATATCGAGTATGTATATAGAGCGCGACATAGTCTACGGACGCAATTAACGAAATTGGTATTCCGTATATACAGCACCTGATCGAATAAATAGATCTCCTTGCAACAGAATCGCATAGCGATGAGTGTTTCCAGTTGTATCGTGTTTTGGCGACGCCATCGTTCCTGAATTTTGCAGAAACAGCTCTCTTCGCAAGCTTGCAGGAATTGTCTGAGAAGAAGCTTCAACGGCAATATTTACCAATCATCGTAATTACAATTACGAATTATTAACTATCTCAATTATTATAAATTTATAAATGGCAAGAAGTTCAACAATAATATATTAAAAAATAAATTGCTTTCAAATATTCTATTTTATAAATGTTTAAATAAATAAATTGTAACGTTCGCTGATTACTTTGTTACAAAATAAACTTCATGCTTGGTTCTTAATTAAATTAAATAATAAGTTAATTAACAAATTCACGCGCGCGCGTAAATACGAACCTTGAGATCCTTTTTAATTAACAACTTAAAAAATGGGAGCACTAAGCCGGATTAGTATCAACGCAGCATCATAAAGTTCGAGTGAGAGTGTTTCCCATAACCTGCGTCAACATTCAATACATATTACTCGATAAGAAGAAATCTAATTAACTATATGGCGAACTTACATTCTTGATAATCTTTTTGCACGAATGCTCGAGAAATGTAAAGATCTTTGCGAGGAATTCTGATCTTTTTTGGAGACGACGAGACTCTGAGCGCGAATATCATCCTGGTGCCATGTTGAGCGAAGTCGCCAATCGATCAATAGATAGGGATGGCGCTCGGTTTGTTTTCTCTATACTGAGTTTCTTGGTGGAAAATAGGAAATTTTTAGACCCAACAGATCGTGAGGAACTCTTTACTTATGGGAACCATTTGCTTGTGGGAATATTTAAGATGTTAAATTCTTTAATCAATAAATATAAATTAATGTAGAAGTATTTCTTCTTTTTTGCACACTGCATTTAAAATAGATCATTTTACTTACTATTTCTTTGTTAAAATTTGACACAATCTTTCACATAGCTGCATAATTAAAATTTTATAATTTTTTTCGAATAGCATCATATTATCTTAATGTTATTATTCTCAGTTGTGTTGAAACGCTGACTTCAAAAAACAAGAGATTATATTTATTAAGATTCATAAATTTTCATTCTAAAGTTTAAGATAATAGTATTCCATTTTTTAAAGAAAGAATACAAGAGATCTTCATAAAAATAATCAATTTAAGGTCTCACTTTTCTTTATCGGTAAACGATTCTTTGTTAAAAAAAATTTGAAAACATGTGCTGACAGAATGAAATCTTTATATATTCTTAGCGCAATAGAAGTACATTAAATAGCTATCCAACTTTGAAAAATCTTAAGAAAACGCAGTAGACACTGGCATGCGAAACTTTAATTCATAACATACAATTTAATAAGTTTTCCTCAGTTTTACTTCAGAAGAGCAGTCAAAAAAATAAAAGAAAAGATTTTGGTACAATTCTCGCAATTAAAACTTGCACGGCTTAATGGTGACATATATTTCTTAAAAAAATAATAACGAGTTATATTTCTTTTGACAAATCATATTTCTTAGTGACAAATTCAATGTTAAAAATCAATTTTCAATGTGACATGATTTTATAAATGTGTGGATCATGAGAATCAATTTAATATTTTCAATACAAATGAGCAAAAAAAGTCATATTCAGTTAAAGAGGGTCTTTGTGTCTAATAGTATTTTATGAATACAAAATTTTAAATATGAATTTTACAATTACCAGTTCAAGAAATGCAACGATTATTTGTCGATTTTAAAACAGAAACATGAACTGAAACTCTGAAATGCGTAATATCACACAAGTTAAAGTGCAATTTAATATTACTGATGCTAATGAACATCTTCAAAATTTACAGTTAAAGCGCAGTTTGCTTGAATTGGAAATTGTAAAATTTACATAAAAATTATACATCAAAATCCATTTTGATGTATATTTGAAAATGTAGCCTTCTTCGCTTATTTGTATTAAACATTTCTCAGTCGATTTTTATTTAATATTGTTTAATATTATTTACGTAATCTTGAAATCTGAATATGGTTTCTCATGATTTAATAATCATTTTCAAAGAAAAAAATATTGTGTATATTAAAATATGCTCGATTCTTTCATAAAGTGTTTTCACATCAGAAAAAAAGAGATCGAACGAATGCTTTGAAAATTGAATTTGATCCTAAAAGATCACTTTGACAATTGGATATCAAAAGAGAAAACCGGGAAGAGTTTGCATGTAAATATTCGAATTCAAGCGAATATTCGGTTTCAATTTGTCGCGATCATTGACGCACTGGATATTCAGCTTCTATTTCAAAATGGCATGCTTTGGACATTCGCAACAGTTAACCCGAAACTTGACAGTGTATCCTATAACATATATTTCACAAGCGCTTTTTGCCGTCAGCGACGTAACTTCTCGTTTACAATTAAAATGCATTTTTAAATTGTGAAGAGTTGCATAAATGACAGTTAACTACTTCCACCGAGCAATTAGCATAATTATTGTCCAACTTACATGTTGTTCTGTTCCACATCTATTTTTCACTATAATATAATTTTATGTGCATCTTTCCAACTGTGTTTAGTTAGAATAACATATTTTCTACAAGATTTAATTACATTCATGCAAACAGATACAATGCTGTTCTCTCTGAATGCTCATTAAAGAACTTATTATCTTATCTACTAAGTAAATGTGTTTAATTTAAATTGTAAATAAGGAAAAGGCCAATACAGTCGAGGCTAGATCTTGGTGACTAATGTTTTTATATCTCGATTTTAAATACATCTTTCAGTTATATAAATTGTTCTTACTGTCAAATTTAAAATGCAATCATAAATTGAAGCTGAAATAATAATATCACAATTAAATTAATCATTGATTTAATAATGAGGTTATTAATATCTTAAAACACTGTAAATGAGATAAGATATTAGTATCATCATTATTAAATCGACAATCAATTTAATTGTAATATTATTTCAGTTTCAGTTTATAATTATAATAATTATAATAAGTGACGCGCAGTTTATACAATTAAAAGATGTATTTAGAATTTACATATCTATAAAAATATTATTAGACATCAAGATCTCAACTGCATTCCTATCCTTCCTTTCTTATTTGATTTATTCATATAGCACTTTAAATTAACTTATTAATAAACCAAAGAAAAAGAGGCTACGAGCCAAAAATTATTATATAAAATAAAATAAACCGTCGAAGTATAGAAGTTGAATAAAAATAAAAGAAACAAATATATCGTTAAGTAAAAATTTAATCTAATATGCTAGCAGTAAACGTTTCGCTCACACTCGGATCATTTTCAATGTTAAACATACATATTTATTACAGTTAGATTAAATTTTTACTTAATGATATATATTTGTTTCTTTTATTTTTGTTCAACTTCTATATTTCGATGATTTATTTTATTTTATATAATAATTTTTGGCTTGTAGCTCCTTTTTCTTTGGTTTTTAAAAATTATGAGCCTTATTACTAATAGATAATTTAACTTATTAATATTTAATTTATTTACGTCAATAAAATTGATAAGACTCTGAAATAGTCAGCATGCAGATATTGCAGATATTGCAGATCCGTTAGGTAAATGATGTAAAAGCTAACTTTTAAGTTGTTTCAACATGAATATAAGACCCTTATTTATAGCGCTTCTACTAAGAAACTCTAAGAAATTAAGACCAGTTTTAAGATATGTTATGTCTCTCAAGTTGTTGAATTTCAAGTTATCAAGATATCCATAACATTATTATATGCTGACATCAATTTGGAAAACGTATATTTCAAACAAATATATATATTAATATTGAAATTACTTCTGTTTTAATCAGAATCGAATATAAAATTAAATTTCAGGTTTTAATAATTACTTCTCACACAAATAACCTCAATTATGTTACGATAAAAGTTAATGATCGAACTGTTCGCGGCTCAAAATACCGACCTACATTCTAAGTATTTCATCCAATATGTCCTTGAGGCGAGATTCAAAAGTAATAGAAGTCTATAAAAATACTTAAGTTAAGACTATAAAAATACGACGGTAAATCAGGTTTCATTTATACGCGCGAAACCACGTGAATTATTGCGTGATTATTTCTTTCTTTTTTTTTTCAATCGGCCAGCGATTGTGATATGAAATCGACTTATAATCCATAATGCACTCTCCCGAGTGAAAATCGCAATGCATTCGAACGAGAGATAGCCGATTTACGGATATTGATGAACTGTGAATTCACGCTGGAACAAACCGACACCGTAACATTGTAAGCCGATACTTAATTATTTTGCACCGCAACCGTGCACTTTGGCACACGAAACGGCGGTTATGACGGTCGGTGGGTGGTCAGGGCACAGTTACATGGAGCAATGGCCTGTAGAATATAGTTCGGTGGCCGGTTTTGCCCTTTCCATCTGTAAGCCCCGTTTTACGCGTACCATGATTGAGCGAACCGGTCGCCTTGAACCGGAAACAAAAATGAACGCATTTTATCGGATAATCGTGTACCTCGATTGCCTAACGAAACGAGATTAGATGGAATCTGACGAAAGATACGCTACATTGATTTAACATTGCGACAAAAACGCGGTAATAAAAAACGATAAAGATATTATACTACAAATAAAAAATTTCATTTTATTGTTATAAAAAATGATTACTCAATTTATTTTCTTCCTTTTAAATAACGGGTATTTTTAATAAAGAATATTTTCTTGATAATAATCTTAACGTACACTTATTACAAATTTTAGAAAAATTCATTATTATGTACTCGAAATAAAAATTTATTTCCTCTTAATAAGAATATTATAATTGATCAAAGCAGCAATTTTATATAATAAATCGAATTTATTTTAATTTAATTGTGATTGAAGTATTGAATTTACTAGGATTTAGAATATATTTTGAATAAATTTGATGCTTTTGATAAATTTATATATAAATTTACAAATATATGAACTGTTGAAATACTTGAAACAAGTATTTATTACACGCATACAATATGCATTTTATTAGTTTGATGATTTTTTTTGTGAAAAGGTAATTTGTTCACTGAAAAAAAATGTTGTTAATTTAATTAAATTAGTTTAGTTCGTCCTTATTTCATTCATTGAAGAACGTATTTAAGTTGAATGTAATATGTTTGAAACTTTAAATACATAGACTTCTTCACTAAACTAATTTAATCAAATTAACAACTTTTTTTTAGTGTCCAGAATAAAGTTTCTCCCTCTATATGGGTCTTAAATGATGCATTCACTAATATATCTATATATAACGAGAGTAAAAAGGAAAATTACGGAAACTGTAAAATTTCGCGCGAGTCTTTAAGTCTCATTATACTCGGCAATAGAAGACATGACATGAAAATAATTCTACATACCGGAAGTAAAAATCTCAGAGAAAGCTAACGTTTCTAAATAATATTTATATATTTATATATTTATATATTTCATAAAAAGTATAAAAGGAAAATATACTCAACTCTTTTATTTTTGATATCGCGAATAAAGTAGTGAACCGCATCGACCATTCTTTCCGATACTATTGATCTTCCCGAAAGCTTTTTTCATAAAAAAAATTCCAACGTTATATTGCATTTACAATACATTCTTTCTTCTTTTTCGATTTGTAAATAAAGTTTCGGATACCGCCGTTTCCTTCGGGACAGTGGAAAGACAAGAAACCGGCTGCACTTGAGAAGGTCACTGGCATCGTAAAAATGCAGAGGACGAGGTGTCGACGTTTTGGTGCCTTGGGCCTTGTTACAATTATACACCTCTTCTGTGCAAAATAAAAAAAGGTAAATGTCGATTATAACACGGTGCGAACAAGTTTGCGAAACGAACGTAACGACACGGACTACTTCCACTACAAGTGTGTGTCTGTCTGTCTACCTGTTTGCATGCGTATGTGCGCGGATTCGCATTCCGAACTTTCTTAAGCAATTATGTCATAACACATGGTGTCCCCTTTTCGCATCTCTACTTCACAGTCTATGCAATCTGTCCTTCCTCCCTACTACACATCCATCCTCTCGCTCACAAGACGAGATCGTAGACGCTCTCCGGCTATCACGTCGTTACTTGGTCGAGAATCGAATTTCACGCTAATGATTATAAAGTACCTGCCATTTGTGGCCGCGTACGCGACGTTCAAGACGAGAAGCGCATGGCTTTTACATTATCACTCTTTTGAGAAGAAACGAGTAAATTGAGAGATATTCACGAATGCGCATAATTCGCTTAATCTTGTACATGAAATTGCATTTAAGGACATTTATGGAACTCCATGCGCGTGCCTCAAAGGCTCGCATTTCCTGCAACTTCAACTTATTCATAAATCGGAAAATTGAAAAGGAAAAGGAAATGTATTATGAGTGCTGCACCACTAGAAGTTTTTTCATATAAAAAGGTTTATAAAATCGATTTATAATATCGGGAAATCAACCAAAACGAAAAAAATTCGCAACAAAACATGCGCAATGTCAAAAATATAAAAACAATATTTTCCTTTCGTATCTTTTAGGAAAAGATTATTATTTTAAAAAATGGCTTCTTCTAAGATCTTTTGATCATTTCAGAATCTCATAAATCAATTTTAAAAAAAAATGAGATATTAAGAAATTCCTTCAGGGAAGACAAATACACAAATTCCTTCAAAACTCATATTAATTAAGCATTCCTTTTCTAAATAGCAGATTTTATGAAACTGTTATTCACATGAGAAACAATGACTTATGATGACTTGTTTTCCTTATATTATAAATTTCTGTAAATACAATTCAATAATAAATTACCTTAGCATACTGCAATTCAATGTTACAAATTTGTTGTTTTTAATGAACTGTATTTTTCAACAAAATTTCAATAAAATTAATTTCCTCTTTTAGCTCACAATTTATTTTATAACATCTTTATAAATCTATCATTATATTTACAGAAGTTTCTAATTAAAATGTTATCTGTACAAATTTATTCATTTGCTTCAGAAATTTATATTATAAATTAATATTTTCAAAATTAGTTTTTTTTTAATAACTTTAAAAAATGATACACCTTTAATGAAATAATGAAGCATTTTCTCTTTTTAATATTTTAGTATTACAGTTGTAAAACTAGAATTGTTCTTTTCAATTCTCTAAAAGTTAAATCTTAAAAAAAGTTAAATCTTTAAAAATAATATCTTTTGATTTATGGAGTATTTTATGACCGATTTATTTTATGATCGAATTAAATTTTATATGAAATTGCAGATATCTCAGCGTATTTTGACGCCTCGCGATTGCGCCATCGACGCCGAATTTTAATGAATGTTTCTGAATTGAGAATTCACGAGAAAATCCCAGGCTCTCCTATGATATTCATCTTGCATTGCCTCATCCCTTTACGCACGAACAAAAACGAACCTGCTTATTACACGATTTTCACGGAGGACTACGCTAATTAACCTACTGTTCTTGCGCAAAAGCCGACCGACGTTAATAGCAGACGCGCTAACAATGCTAGTGACGTATGTTGATTACATGATCGTTTGTCGAATACGAGTTTGCTGTCTTCCTTATCCACTATCTTTGCAACACTCGCAACCTGAGCGCCGTTAAGGAACGGTTTACGAGCGATAACGGAGATCTTCTCTACGACTTTCCGCAATATCCACTTCGCAGTTTGATTTACGATAATTATCTCGTCACATTCGAAGGATCGCCACTTGTAGGAGAGAATCGAACTTTCGCAGTGACACATCTCTGTCCGCCTTTTTTTTATTGCACTCTTTTTTTATTATGAACGTTTATCTTCAACGATATTCTCTACGATTTCTTGCGCTTTGTGATTTTTACAAAAGTCACAAGATATTTCTGTACCCAAAGTTGACGTGACATTAGAAGAAAGAGGAATCTCTTTGATGTAAGATTCAACTAATGCGAAATCAAGAATTCTTTGACGAACGTGCTGGTATGCGGTTAGAAGTCTTGCTGGTAAAAGAGTAAATTATAACTGCGGCCTCATTGGTTCCCAAGTTATCTTGCTGAAATTTCTGCAGAATATTTAATGTCCCTTCCACTTTGCGAAATTATATCAAAATAACTGTAGCCGGTGCAACGACAGCAACTTCGGCAAATCGTTTATGCAGTTTCAATTTTGAAGCGACGACTTTGCTTTAATTTAAAGGGATATAACGATAAATAACAAAATATGAGAAATACATCAAAGACAGAATATATCATTAATTGAGAAAATCGCCCGAATTATTCCAATCTCTTCGCTTTCACATAAAAATACAGAAATATAGGGAATAAGTTATTTAATAGAAGGAAAAAAAAGAAAATAAAAACAAAATTATATGAAAAATTCGGATCCGGTGAAATGAGTTAATTTTCACATATAATGTAGCTTATAATGTAATAAATAAAAGATTTAGACATAAATTTTAATAATAATTTTTGGTATATCAAAAGTGCATCTACAGGAAAAATTTACAAATCCAATCTATTATTTTTCGATTTATAAAATATAAAAACTTATAAAATATAAATATTATAAAATAGGATTAATATAGGAAGACAATAACATTTCTTGTTAACGGAGGAATACTTTATTCTGAAATAAATATTCTTATAAATCTAAAATAAAATAATCTTGCTGTCAGTTTTGTGTGCTAAATATTATATTATGACACTAGCATCGTGCATTATTAACATCAAGAAAGATTTATTCTAAACGTAAAGAGTATTATTACATTGACCCAAATAATTTATTAATTATATTTCCATATAACGTCATATAACAGTTTAGAATTCTTTCCAATTAAAAAATAATAATGCATCATATCTTGTTAAAAATTTTGCTCTCTCTCGATATCCTATTTTAAATTACAACGCCGAAAGAAATTGAACACGAAAATCGAGATCGCAATGTTCACCGAACGAAATCAACATTTCTTAATTCGCTGCAAAAATGGTACGCCGCGGAATTCGTTACCATTAATTGCCACAAATTAACGAGATTGCGCGTGATTCTTTATCAGAGAAGAATTCGCACAAGCCCAGCATGGAGAACAGACGAGGCGATCTTCTCACAATGTTTAAATTTAGATGGTTCCGTGTAACGCACGCGTGGACTCGAGATCGCGTTTCCCGGCGAGTAGTTTAACATCACGCGTAACTTTCCACGAGGTGGAAAGCACGTCGGCGCATTTGGCGAGGTCTTTTTTTTGTGACGAGTAATAGTGAAGTCGATTCACGGAATAAGAAGGGTCAGGCGAAGCCTACTTTCTTCCACTGAATTGTCGCGCGCTCAGGGCGGGAGGGGAACTCCAGTTCAGCTTTATGTGGTGGAAACCTCACGAAAGAGAGAAAGAGAGAGAGAGAGAGAGAGAGAAAAGAGGAGAAAGAAAAGGCCTTCTTCTCGGCAGGCCGACGGTCAGCCAGTATGTGCTAGTCTCGCGTAGTAGTAAATGTGAGGCAGTAAAACGTAGCCGGCTGGTGATCCTCTCACGATCGGTTCAGATCGGATCGGATCGCAACGCGCACTTTTGAGCCACGCGCGAAAGCGTAGTGAGACGTCGCAAACGGTTCGCCGATTGATCGATAACGCAACTGATCTAATTCATTGATCGTGATCCCCGTGGATACTCGCCGTTAGAGCGTGTCCGAACAGCCGGAGATTCGCACAAGTGAGTACGTAAACACTCGTCACTGTCAGTGATCCATAGTGATGTATAACGCGAGTAAATCATCAAGTAGAACGGAATATTTGTTTTTCAAAAATTATATAGAGTGACGAACAATATGATAAATTTTTTTATTTATTCATCAATGCAAAATAATTTCTTCATAAAATGATTTTTCTGAAGTATTCATCTAAAAATTTATAGCGAAATCGATTGGACGCATTAGTTCGCACTGCATATTAAAGCCGTTGTATACTAATTTTGTTTGAGTAAAAGTTTGAGTGAAATGCAAATATTTCAAATTATGAATATATTTAATTATGAATATATATTTTTTTCCTAACAAAAAAAGTGTATTGAAAATTTTGTGATTTAATTCGTTTCTGTATACTAAAAAAAATTTATTAAATCTTAATACATATCTCTTTGAACTACATTTACTTATAGCAAATAAATTTACTCAATAAAAAAATGATAATTAAATCAAATTCATAGTTTTTGCATCAAATAAATGTACATTTACGTTTAGAGTAAACATTTATTTGAAACTATTCAAACAAATATTTATTAAAATTTAATATTTTTTTCAATATATTTATTATTATATTAAACACACATTTTTCAATCTGTATACGCTTTAATGTACACCGAGAGTATCAAATTGAATTTGCTGTTACATGTAGATCTGAACATATTTTATTGGACCATCAAAATAATTACGTAGAAATTTCAAATATGAGCAATGCTATACAAAGTTTTTGACATTCTAGCAATCAGTTTGACCATCCTATACAATTATTTATTATGATTGATTCAACAAAATTATTTTCAGGTCTGCATTTAGCTAAATTTGTACTTCAACAAAATCCTTTCAATATTGTTTGATAATTTTGGACTAAAGCCGTCTGTTGATTTATCCGACATATAATAACACTTTGATAATGAGAGGGAAAAGAGAAAATATAATACAGAGGTCTATCGAGATTCGAATTAGTCGCGCATTTATTCATTATTACAATAATGATGCAAATATTGGTTCGGACTAATGTAATTATTGAATATCCTTAAACCTTGAAATATGCGTAATTGTATTAATTTCTGGTAAATAATATATATTTCGATAACATATATGTATTAATTATAATCTTAGATAGATAGAACGTAATAGATCATAATAGAACGTAATAGGATGTTTTGTTTCTAATAACATCAAATTACATTTAATATAATTCCATCTTCCATAAGCTCTCGTAACATTCCCATTAAAATAATTTTGTAATATTTAAATATTTAATTAATTTAATATTTCTTAAATATTTAAATATTTAAAAGCCTTCATATTGTAAAAATAAAAAATAAAAAATGAATATTCACAATATCTGTAATATTTTGAACATTCATTTGTTTCTCAGATTGTTATTCATGTAAAATATAAATTTATTATTAATTGTGCAATGTAAATGTTGCTTAGCAAAAATATAGTATAGATATTCAAAATTATGGATATTCAGGTTGTCATATTATCGATTGTTCATAAACATAATCATCCAACGAAATCTTTGAGAATCTTTTTAATATTAACATACAAATTATACTATTCATAGCAAAATGCACGTAGTTAACCCAGTTTATCGATTCGTGACGATAGCGTGTATCTTGAAATCGACCGTTACTCGGATCATAAATCAGGATAAAATTCGAATCAGTGAATGTCGCGATGTTGGATACATTTACGTAGCATGGTGTGAAATGTCTCACCCAGATATTTTATGTTGGATATATACAACGTATTACACGCGTCAGTGTTAATGCGTTCATGTGGAAAATCAAAATACTTGTCACACAATCCCACTATCAGGAATACGTTTGGTGTTAATTTACGCTGCGTTTAATGTCAAGCAGAGAGCACAAAATAGAATTTTAGGATTTTGCGACTCTCGCATTGGTTAAAATTTAAAAATCACGCCTGTATAACATATGCCACGTAATCAATATCATTTATATCTCCGGGAGAGTAGTTGTAAAGTGAACCCGATCTGCTAAAAAATAAACCATCAGGAGAAACGTGTTTTACTTTGTGCGAAGTTGTCACGCAGTGTCGGATCACAGCGGGATACAGTAGAACCCATGAACACAGAATCTCTTATCAAAAATTTATAGCTCTGGAATAAAAGGAATATATAAACGAGAATATATATAAACCATCGTGTTCAAAAAACGAGAAGAAAAGAGAGAGAGAGAGAGAGAGAGAAAGAGAGAGAAAGAGAGAGAGAGAGAGAACTGTCTGTTAAAAATTTCAACTGTCAGTTAAATAATAGGGTCAGTAAAAGAACTTAAAATAACGATCTAACATCACATATTGTGACATTCAAAATTTTGACCCAGTTTAAGAAAATGCAAAATCGCCAATCGAGACTATCGATCTCGATAGCAGTGTCGAATTTATATGGTAGTATGAACATATCTTCTCGTTTCCTTTCTGTTGTTAATGGTTTTACAGTGACGACACGATTCACTTGCATATAAGAACCATTCCTTTTTTACGCGCATGTAAGACATTTATGGCATATATCAGTATCGATCATAATTCCGGGTGTACGAATCGCTCGTATCCTCGCTCGAATTCACGCCGTTTGCCTCTATTTACAGAAGCCATGTATATCGCGGCCATTTGTTTGGAGGGGGGGAGGGGGTTGTGCGGAAGGGACAGGCGGCTCCGACACGACGGAAGAAAAATACGCTGAAATATACGGGAAACCCCGGCGAATGGATTCACGGCCTGCAGACACGACCGTTCGATAATGTTGCACTTTATATCGCAAATAATAGACGACGTCCGTGCGCGCCGGAAGCTTTGTTCTCCGCCTCCTCTATGTATGGTCATCTGGGTTACACATCCGAGTGTTACACATTTCGCTCTGCGTATCGCTGCTACGCACACACCTGTTCGCACTTCGTAAATATTTCATGGCGATGAAACAAGTTCCCCGTGGATGACAATATTCTGCGATCGTGAAGTGAGATCTGTTTAAACATATTAGATTCAATGCGTCTCGTATGGTTTCTTACATGGAATTGTATTGCACGCGTGATAAAGAAAAAAAATATGTCAATTTACTATAATAACGACACAATTGGAAAAATTTTCTCCAAAATATATTGAATTATTAAAATTTTGTAATTCCAATCGATATTTGCAATCAAATCATTCAGCGTATATTCACCTGATAATTCACCTGAAATATTCACCTGAATATTTTCTTTAACTATATTGTGAAAAATTGTTTAAAAGAAATGTTTTTTACAACCTCATATAATTTTTAGTTACAATCTTATTCCTCAGATTTTGATTTTCAAACTGAAAGAAAATTGTTCAATTATATTTATTTAATTTTAATCAATATATTAATTATACATTAATTTAAAGTACACTGATTCCACGAATATTTCCAGTTAAGCATATCTCGGAGCAAATACTAATTAGAATTAATTTTAAAACGCAATTTTGCTGTAATATCTGATTGTAATCAGGAATAAAAATATGTTCTTCCTTTTTTTTTCTTTATTTTTCCATTAGTTTTTTACAAACAACACTAAAATAAGAATTTTGGAATTACATTGTGTAGGAAATGAGCGATATATTTCTTACAGGGTGTCCTAAATTTTTTCATATAAATTTTAACATTTCTATGAAATAAAGAAAACATTATATAAACATAGATCCCAAAATGCATTATTAAAAAAGTTATAACAAAAATATGAAACGTGTAAAAAACAATTTTATCTAAGTTTGCATTTCAAAATGTTCCATGTCAATACAAATTTGAGTTCTTATAAAATGATTTCCCTTATCCTCACAAAAAAAAGATGATAAATTCAAAATTACATCAATATGAAACTTATAAACATAGACGAACAGCATTTTGAAGTGCAAATTTAGATAAAATTGTTTCTACACATTTCATATTTTTGTTATAATTTTTTAATATAGCATTTTAGAGTCTATGTTTGTACAACAAACATTTGTCTTGTTTCAGCTTATAGAATATATTGAAGAATATAGAATAGATTGAAGTTCAAGAGAAAATCCAGAACATCTCGTATTATATATTCTAATGTATTTAAACAGATTTTACTTCTTCTTATACGTAATGTCGAAGATATTATAATAATCATCAAACTATATTCCTTTTAGGACATTCACAATATTACATATGTTACATCCGATTTTATTCTTCACATCCTGGCCAGATATTTCTGAGCCGATCGATTTCGAATAGAGATTGATTCATGTGGAAACGTAATTCCATCAATCTTCCGCTGATGCTGTCGTAAGCGTGGTTTTACACGATCGTCATATTTTCTGCTGCTGTTGTTAGATTCTATTAATGCGCGTCGACGTGTAGAGCGGCGAAAGCTCGACGCGCGATCGTAGAATCGAATTTCATCGACCAGGCCGCGACAAGTGGGTCAACGCACGTTTGTGAATTTTCGCTCGCTCGGTCCGTAAGCACCCGGAGTCACATATCCTGGATTCGCCCGTAGGTAGTTCACCGGGATCGCTAACGAATAATAAACTTTTTTCGAATCCGCCCACGCCGGCCAGTAAAAGGTGCGCCAGCTTTTCACTACGCTATCATATTCGCTCGCCACGCCGAATAACATATATCTTGGTGATGTCACGTACAGCGTATGAACTGCCAACTCATGTAAAAAATATCGAAGGGAAGGGTGGGAAAGAAGAAGAGAATGTTCGACAAACGACGGAAAAACATATCGACCACCCAATGTAGTGTGCCAACATCGTCCCTACTGCGCATAAAAAGATATAAAATTTCTCTTCTTGCTAGAAATAATATAGTAATTTTGCTTACCACGTAGAAACTTATGCATTTCGAAAATTGCATTTAATCAATTTCATTATTAAAAGATGAGTACACATAAGTAGTATTAATTGGAA
>NW_017259185.1:1401731-1421519 GCF_001594045.1 Atta colombica | reverse complement strand
TAGAAAGAATTGCTGACGTCTTTTGTATGGAAATCATTACTATAACCACCTTACAAATTAATATGCCCCAGGATGTATTCATTCAAAAAGCTTTATAAAGGAAAATATGAAATATAAAGATTTAATTACGTGTATTTGATCAATCAATTAAATAAAATCAATTCAACAATTCAAAAGTTCCCTAAGGACATTTAATGCTTCCAGTTGGAGTGTACGCGTTTCAGGAAAATTTTTAATTAAAATCCATTTCGCCTTGGGGAATTCGATCCATTGTATTTCGTGGTTCTGATCATAGTAATTGGTGAGTTAGTCTATAGGGATTTCTCATCAGTGAACCACACTTCTACGTCGCGGACGAAAATGATCAAATTGTGAACATATCCACGAGAATCTGGCGAACATTATTATGATGATATAAGGAAAGTTAAAAATCGAATAAGGTTCATTTTTAAATTCATTACTTAAAAACGCGCTTTATGCTTAGAGTATATATTTAAAAAATGTGCCATAAGAAGTTAATATAAAGAGGCTAGAGAATTAAAATCGGCAACACATTTAATGCAACAATAATTTATGACTTATGTGTGTATGTGTCGTTTTTATAATAATTCGCTATAAAGTTTATATATATAGTACATATTATTTTATATAGTTTATTATAATATTATATATTATTCAACTTACTATAATATTATTCAACTTACTAACTATGGAAAATAACAAATAAATTAATTTTCTTAATTAATTGTTTCTTAGAAACAATGAACTGTTATTAAATAAGTTATTTATGTTTATTTATGTTATTATTGTTATGGCCATTGCTATTTATTTGTTACGTGTGGGACTTACGCTAGAGGATAACAACTTTTAATTCTACTAACTTTTAAGAAGCTAAAATTGTATTTAAATTGCTAGAAATTTTCAAAGATAAGATTAATTAGCTCAAATTATAGATAATTATAATATTTAAAAGTATAATAAATATCCTAAAGAATTTTCTTCTTATGATTAATAATTTTAATTGATTTAGGAAAATCATGTTTTAGTTTCTTTGTTATTTTTAATTTATTTTTTAATTTTTGTGAATGAGCAAAAAATAAAGATTTTATTTTTACTTAGTTTATTTTAATATCCTCACATACATAAATAAAATTTTTTTTAAATAAAAATTCTATTTAAAATTAGGTGGGCTTTTTATTCGGCTCTGCAAATACCTTACGAATACGAATTATCGCTCGCGTGAATGAAACAGCAATCGCAAAAACCGATCGATTCCTAATATGCGAAATACGTCCCCATCACTTTCTTGCTCAATGGCGAGGTCATTAACCCTTTTTGCGCTCCGACGTGAATATCTTAAGAGAGCGTGCCACTTTGCGCGGATGATATAGTAAATGGTGCTACTAGAGCGTGTTTGAAATCATTAAATCGGCTACACTTCTCTAAATGATTTGTACAACATTTCGAGAGTGCGCGGACAATGATAATATTGCTCGAAATCCCTGTGTCCGATTTCCAATCCAACGATGATACAGCTAAAGTTGTATCCATCATTTGTCATGATGCATCGCTATTTCCTTGCCGCTAACGAGGGAAAATCTCGATGAAAATTAACTCGATCGTTACGAGAGAATTATTAATAAATAAAGCTATTTTATGATTTTAACAGAATTCAGAATTGTTACAAGATTGCATGAAGATGTTGCGACGTTCAAAATAAAACATCTGAGCAAAATATGTACATAGTAAGAAACACAAAAATCCCCGTTCTGTTTTTTAGATCCTTTTTCAATCGCTTGAAAAACTAACGAGTAATTTGCCGCGAAAAACAAGTGGAAAATAGAGAATGAAAAAAATATGTTTGTTGTCCGATCACCATGCTATTGAATTGCCGATTGGCGTGATTGCGGGCTGCGAGCGTAACGTTTAATTTCTACGATGTAAAATCGTAACGCACAAGCAAGCGAACGAGAGAATCAAGAAATAGGACAATGCGAGAACCGCGAGATCGTACATCGTCGAACTAGTCGTTCGTTTCCTATGAGTTCCGAATGAACCGTCTCCGATGAAGCGTTAATAACGACCGGATGGTGGCGTACCAAAATCGATTCGCCTGGCATTATTCCGCCATCAATTCAAAATTCATGCGGTCTGATTCGATTCGACTGAATTTAACGCCTTGATCAGTGACTAACTGACATGCTTTTCTTTTTGCTCTCTCTCTCTCTCTCTCTCTCTCTCTCTCTCTCTCTCTCTCTCTCTCTCTCTCTCTCTCATTTTAATCTCATTTTATGTTTTCTTCATTTTTTTTTCATTATTTTATTTTGTGTCTCTTGTTCTACTAATTCTACTTTTATTTTTAAATATATTTTTTTTATTTTATTTTTTCTTATTTTTTTCACCATTATTCTATTTATCGTATATGTTTTTAGAGGACTTGTCGTAGAATAATAAATGGTCTTTTCTTCTCTCTCTCTCTCTCTCTCTCTCTCTCTCTCTCTCTCTCTCTCTCTCTTTCCTTTCATTTTTTTTCTTTCTTTTTCCTATTTTCCTGTCCATCTTTGCATGTGAATTGATTTTCAGACACTACTTTCTATTATGCGACCACAGAATATTATCTCGTTTCTAACGAATGACAGGGAAAGAAGCAGAAGAGAAGAAGAGTGAAAAGCAACAATTTCATTTCTTGTATTCAGGTCGCGGTCATCGCGATCGTCGCTTTCATAAGTCGAATTTGCTGCGTTTAAAATCATCACCGCGTCTCTGGGACAAATAGAAAATATAATATCTTTTCCGAACGCGTCGTCTGCTCCGTGCCGATCGCACGCTGCGTATTAATCATACTTATGCCGCCGTGTGCCAGAACAGTCACGTAATAGTGTCAGCCACGCTAAATGCTATTACTCAAATTAGTAGCATGGCACATTTGCATAATCGAACTTTCGAAAGATTGAGCTATTATCTTAGAACTTGTCGAAATTTCTACGGTTTATCAAACGTAAAAATTTTTCTTCGTGTTATGATGTTTGTTGCTTTTAAATCTAATTATATACGCAAAATGATCGATCAATGTAAATTGAGTTTCTGATTAATGAGTCTTTCTCATCGACACACTTCACTCATATTTTCTTCCAATCACTTTTAATACAAGGAAATAATTATGAGATCGATATTCTGACTTTCAAATGTATATCTAGCGGAACTGTAATTTCCTCTTTCAAGTTTTCATTTGACTGATACGGAAAGGGGGTGACAGTTCCGAGATTTCATTTTACATAATAGTTTCACTAACGGCTTCACCTGAATTGCTTTTAGCTCATTGTTAACGTAGCAAGATCTTAATTTCGCTGCCCGATCGAGCAAGTCAAGAACTGTCCGGATAAAGTGAAAATGTAACTTTCGGTACGGATGTAAAATCCTTCTTCAAGTTTTCGATGTAGCAGTACGTGACGGGAATTTTTCACGCATTCGTTAATACTGTTGCATACGTGTGAAACAAGTCATTCATGCAAGACGAATTTTTCTTGTCCCGCGAAAAATTCGCCTTTGCGTGCTATCGTCGCATACTTGGAACGTGCAAAACCGCAGGTGGGTATCCGTGTGAGAAATGGGTGCACCTCTTAAAGTGGAGAAAGTTTTCTTTTTTTTTCTTCCTCTTTTCCGAGCAGCTACCATCTCGATATAATCGACGGATGCGAAGACGAACGAGTGCGCCATGGAAACTTCCGCAAAGCCGACGTTTCCGAAAGCTTGCTAGCTCAGAGAAAGAGAGAGAGAGAGAGAGAGAGAGAGAGAGAGAGAGAGAGAGAAACGTTCCTCCAACGATTTAAAATAGAAAGACGATAAAAAGAGATCTATTTTAATCCTCTAAAATAATGATAAAAATGTAACACGTAAAATTTAAAACAACTACGTAGGAAAACGTGATATTACTATTCTAGTTTTAATTAGAGTTACATTTCAAGACCTAAAATTAAATCAGCGCACAATTTACAGACCTACATATATGCAATTTCACTGAAATATTATTAAGCACTATTATAAGATTTAGCGGAGACCAATTTGAAATTTCTTAAATTTATAATGTCAAGTTATATCTAGTTTGAATTAAATTTTTTAATCTTTTAATTTCTGTAGGCTTCTACTTACTGTATCGTTAATTTGATTAAAACAATGAAGTTAAAAAATTTAACAAAAAATATATTAAATATTTGACTTAAAAATTTAGTTTATTATTCACTAAGTACATATGTTAATATTATCTATATATAAATATTGTTTACTTTAAAATTAACTGCAGAAATTAATTAATTTACATTTTGATACACAAGTTAAAAACAACAAAATGTTATGCTGAATTCAAGGAACTGGATTACCATTGCTCCATTAATATTTAACAGTGAAATAAGACATTAGTCTACGTAGTTGTATTATTTACATATTCGTTTAATATCATTTACTATTCTTTAAAAAATTAAAAAATTGTTTACTGTATTAAAAAATTGTTTACCCACGCTTTCCCTAAGTAATAATTCTAATATGATTTAAAGTAAGAGATGTTGTTACTTGTTAAGTACACCAAACATACAATCTAGTACATCCTATTAAATATTACAATATGCAGAATTCATACAAGTAAACGAGAGTAACATTATTATGTTTAGTAATTAGACGGGTGCATGTTAATGTCCTCTGAGAATTTCTGAGCAATGTAACAGCGTTACGTGAGTTTCTAGAAATTACTTCCCAAAAAAAAAAAAAATAAAAAGAAATACACACATGTACAGTAAAATACATTACGTATAATTTTGTGAGAAAAAACTATGACCTATTGTTTTGCTGAGAAGGTGAGAGGAAGGCGGAAGCAGTGTCACTTTTTCCAACAAATTATAATATGAGAAAGTACACAACTTTTCTATTTCAGTCGTATATCATTTTGATCCTAGATTCTGGCGAGCGGATATTGTATAATAAAATTGCCACGCGCAATAATCGCGCGAGAGACGGTAACAGAAGGAAACGGTCTAATTGTAATTCGCATTACCCTCGCGACCGGTTCCGCCGCCTTCAATGAATAGATAATTCTTTTCTGGATTATAAATGGTTCACTGGAGAATAACGTCTCGTTTATTTCGCTCCCGCGAACTTACTTCATCAACTTTACATAATCGGCTTTCGTAGTTTCTTCTTCGCGGGAGGGCCATCACGACATGTGCATTGTAAAAGAAACAAATTTACATGTATTTTTACAAAAACTACTTTTACTTTTTAATCGTGCAAATATATTTTCATATTAAATTGAAAATTACAATAACATAGTATATTTTATAGGTTTTATGTAAATGTATATATTTTTATAATATTGTACAACATAATGATAATCGTTACATTTACATTTTTATATTCATCAATAATATGGTTCAAGAAAAATTGTAATTCATTAAAATACGTAATTCATTAAAAAATTAATATTTAAATATTTCGATAAATTTTATTTCTATAAATTTACTTTCACAAATTGTTTAGTCATTACAAAGAAAAACAATTTTATTTGTAAATATATACCTTTAATAGAAAATTATCCACTATAATTGTTGTAATTTTACATATAATTTTTTACAGTGTGTTTCGTCACGCGCTAGAAAAACTGGTCTCAAAGAGATTGTCACACTCTTTCAAAATAACCAATTCAATCATTCCGCGCGTCACGCAATTATATCGAAAGCCTCAGGGACAAAGAGCAGCGAACTCCATGATCTTACTTAATCCTTTCCTCGTGCATTATTCATCGGCCGTGTGCATTGAACTGGCGGCGCAGCGCGGCCGTCGCGTCGTTGCACTTGCTCGTGCATCGAGGTCGCTCGCTCGATGATGACGGAGGTGGACGCGTCGAAATCGTCATAACTTTCCCTTCGTTGGGGTCCGGGAACGCTCTTCTCTTCTTCATTCTCGATAGCGACCCGTATGTGTCAGTGGCGCCGAGGTATGCATATTAAATCGCACGCGCATCTAAACGTCAGGAATCACGCCGACCTAGATCTTTTCACGATATCTTTTCGACAGGAAAATGTTCTTCGCGGACACGTCACGTGTGCACTTACGATAGTGTCTCTAGAAATACTAATTTGATTTGATCAATCTTGTCCTATTTTTTATTAACTTCAGTCAGAAAAATCAGTCAGATGATAACTAAGCATGTATATGTATACGTACGGCATTTTTTATTATTATCAGTCTGCTCATCAGTCTGGGAGACTCTATCAAAACTGTATATTTCACTAAATCATTGGAACATTTTTTTTTTAAATTATTTTATATAATATAATTAATAAAATGCAACTTTAGATGGCATGTTTCCTATTCTATTATATTATTCAAAATTGTCGTGGAAAACAATTATTGATGAATTAATTATTAATTAATGCATTTACACCAAAATCGCACATCATAATTTTCAACAAGACCTCATAGACCCTCACTGGCATCTGCATGAGCAAAAAAAAAATTGCTAAGGCTGAGCTAAAGTTAATCAAACTAGAAGACTGACCAGGCTCTTACTTCTAGGAACACTAACGCGCGATGTAACGATTATGATGATCTACCTATCCATCGGAATGCTCGTCTGATTACCAAGAATTAAACGATCACAAATGCGCGAGATTGCCTGCGATTATCCACGGCAATTCGCGACATATTTGATCGAGGTAATCCGTAAATTGCTGCGGTTTCTGAAACGTGGTGAACTTCCCTGTCTGTTTTGTCCGGCGCGTGTTGAAACGAGCAGTTTCGTAAACGAGATCGCTTCATAGTATGTTGACTGTGCCGTGAGATATCTCGTTACACATATGTCAACTCGCACCGACGCAGCGTGAACACACGAAATTTATTTATGGCGTTTCGTGAAAATAAAAAATAAAAACGACAAATTTGTTGGCAGAACACCGACAATTTGCTTATTCAGCTACGCTAAGAAGATTTTCATAAATTTTGTGCCCTTTTATGTACGTAAGTAATTTCTTTTTATAGTACTAGAAAAATACAATCTTTTCTACCAAATGTGCATTTACTTAATCCTCTAATCCTCCTGTAATCTAGATCTCTGTAATCTCTAATCCTCTGTAATCTAGATCTCTTTTGACGCGCAAACAAAATTTCACTCTCAAATTCTTATGAAATAAAGGAGTCCGAATTTCTCTCATAAATAATGTCCACTTGTTTAATATTTACATTGTTAGATATTAAAGGAGCAATGGTAATCCAATCTCTTAAGTTAAACAATATTTTGTTATTTTTAACTTCCATATGTGTATTAAAATGTAAATCAATTCGTTTCTGCAGTTAGTTTTAAAGTAAACAACAATACTAACATGCATTTAGTAAAAAATAAACTAAATTTGAGTTAAATTTAACATATAAACAATATTTTTGAATTGTATATCTTCTTAAAACGTTTAACTTCATTGTTTTAATTAAATTAATAATGTATTAAGCAATAGCGACTTATAGAAGTAATTAAAAATAAGTCGATTTATAATTTGACATTATAAATTTAACAATATATTTAATAATGTAACAGAGATATTAAAAAGATATTAAAAAGTAACCTCGAATTTTTCCACATTTTTTTGAAAGCTTAGAACAGTAAAAAACTTGGATTAGACAAGAAAGATCCAAAGTACGGGGGATAAAAAATATAATTGCAGACAAAGAGTTAAGATACTCAAATAAATTCCACGAAATCTCTGTCGTGCATCTAATCATCATTGTCCATCCGATTATCTTGTAAAATCTATTTTATTACATGAACAAACGTATGTTGGGAGGCCCGATTGTCGATCTATAGAAACGAGGGATATCGTATGCGATATCTCTCGCATTAGCCGAAGAAAGTATAAACATGGACGAAAGAGAAGCCTCGTCCTTTTCATTTTCTAACAGGACGAGACCACACGTTTCACTTCGTCTCGCGATACGCTCTACGATTGCAGCCGTTCAATGCAATTAATATACAGCGTTCGTGATCATTAAATTTCTACGGGGATAGCGCGGGACATCACTAACGAAATCTTTCACTCTTTCTACATGAAAGCTAGATCGTTTACTCCCACCCTCGCACAGCCACTTGCTCTCGACGATTTCGTCATTACGCGGCTACTCTCGATGCGTCACGACATCGAAAGTGTCCACAGGTATGTATTTCGTCGGGCATATCGTCATTTACTTTTACACATACATCAACAACGAGCGCCTGTCGACCCCGTTGAGACTTCTTATTTCTATGAAACACGCCTCGCGTGCTACATCCCGTCATTGCTAGAAAGCCAGTCAGCAAGGCAACGTCATTATCAATGCCGGAATCATTTATCTGGATACCTCCCCTCCTTTCTTCTACGAGCACATTTCGAGAAAACCAGAAATATAAACGTCGAATACTTTTAAGCAAGCAAGAAACTCGTCTTCCTCTCACGCATATTAGGTATTCAAATATATACGAATATACGTGCACTGATACATATCATTTACTTTCTCTTGACTGCTTTGTAACTTAAAATTAGATTACATTATTTATTGAATATACTGAAAACAACGCCGATTAATGACTGAACACGCGATCTCTCAATTTTTTCTACGCTGAAAATATTTATGAAAGATGGAGCATTTCGTTTAATTTTTTTTTTTTTAATAAAAAGAAAAAATTATATTTTTCAGTCAAATATTAGTACTTGATAATAAATTTCATATGAAAATTTGCAAATACATTTTTCTATAAACTGCACTTCAATTTGTCGAATAATTAGAAATGCAGTTACAAACTATAAAAGCTGGAAATGACAAGAATTAATAACACCCGTACGGAATGAGAAAAATCTAGGTTCGAATTTTGATTCAAGTGACATTTTTCGCAATAAGTTCTTTTAAGAGACTCATTAGTATTATTAAATTGACGATCAATATAAATTTGTGATATTATTTCCAGCTTCAATTTACGATTGCGTTTCAAATCCGACAAAACAGAATTGGCATGCAGTTTATAGAACGCAAAAATACATATTTGCAAATTTTCATATAGACATATGAAATATATATTATGAAACATCAGTTTCGCTTTGATAAAAAAAGTAATTAAATTCTTTTTCTTATTTAATATTTATTCTTATAGTCTAAATTTCATTTGTTTATTTTGTCATTACTATATGTTTATTACATGTCCCTGTGGTTCAAAACGATGGTTTCTCATAACAACGTCGAATAAATATTGACGTCGTAAATACATTTGTATTATTGCGCATTTTCACGTAACCACAGGCACATTTGTTGAATAATAAAGCCAAGTGCGTAGTGAGGGTAATTAATCACGCTGTTCCAAATTGTAATTGCATCAGATACAACTGTCCGATTATTTTCCAGTTTGCGCATACGTATTATGCGTTTTGTATAATTCGCGATGACGTTATGCGGCATTAAATTAATTTCACTGCTTGATAATAGCTGTCTGCATAATTACTAATGAAAATGTTGTCATTGTTCGTAATCGATCGATGTAATCTCGATCGACAGAATTTAAATTAGAAAATGATATATCAGGATCCTATTATCGCCTAATGTATTGAAGCATTTTAATTGTTCCTCGATTTTAATTGTTCCCAGGTACCGAGCATTGTTAAATTTATAATGTAAAATTATATCCAACTTGAGTTATTTTTAATCATTTTTATAGGTCGCTGCTCCTACTTAATACGTTATTTAATCAAAACAATAAAAATAACAATTTAACTCAAGAAAATGTATTAAGTTTGACTTGAATTTAATTTATCATTTACTAAATGGATACATTAATATGGACGTTTATTTGAAAATTAATTACAGAGATGAATTTATATTTAATAGATATGGAAGTTAAAAGTAAATAAAATATTGTTTAACTCAAAAAATTGGGTTACCATTGCTCTTTTGAGCAATCTAACAGTGACAGACAATTTTTCCTGAATTTTTTATACAATTGTATCTGTTTTTATGCATGTTATTAGAATAATAGTAGTGATTATGTGTGTAAGAAAACGCGTTGACTCTCACGAATTCGCAATAGCGCAGATAAGTTGCATCTGTCGAATGATATTTGATAACGAGGCATACACGTGCGAGAGACTGAAAACTAATTAAGATGAGCATGCAGCAGGTTATAAGAATCCTGCATGGTTACTTGTTATCAGATCGTAAACGGATACGAGATCTTCCTTTCTACGATTGAGATTTCTTGCGCGATGTTCGTCATGCGTTCTCTTACATTTTTTTATTCAGTAAATTATTATATTGTTATTATATTGTTGTTATTAAGTTGTTATTACTAATTCAAAAATAGTCATCAGGGGGGAGAGTGGAGAAAGAATTTGATATTTTAGTGACGAGAAAATATGATTATTATAAAATTATTATTTTCTGTCTTTTTGGATATTTTTTATTTTTACATATTTTCTTTCTTTTTTTAATAATACTATACTATCCTTACGAACCTTCAAATATAATTTAAATATCAAAAATCTGCAATGAAAAAGCATTATGTCAATTAAAATTTTTATTTTTAGAAATATTGTTATAATGAATTACTTAATGTATTTATTCCGTTGATATTTATCTGGTTTCTACTTATTTCTTTCAGAAAATTATGAGTAAATGGATTATTCATCATATTCATAATGTTCTCAATAAATCAACATCCCAACAAACAAACTGACATTATTTGTCGTCATTTTGATGTGAACTGATGACAAATAACGTCAGCTTGTTTGCTGAGCTGTAATATGTTATTAATAACAGTGATTCTAATTAAGGTGTAAAAACTCTTATGATCGTTTACGTACGAAAATGAAGCAACTACTTCTAGGTTAAATGAATGTAAAGAAAATTATTAATAAATCTAAATAATTTCCTTCGATTTTCTCTAATATGCATCACAATTAAATAAGTTAACATACCTGATAATCGACGTCAAGTCGAGGAAGACGACATATGATATAATAATGTCATTTGCATAAATTATTACTTAACCGATATGCCGTTATCGATCTAACATGTACATCGCAGAGGACCGGTATATTTGATCAGGAAATTCTCCTAAACTGTAACATCACGTTCAACTCGCTTTAGCCATCAAGTTAAATAACCGTCAGATTTTGATAACAAATGTATTTCAATTTACAAAGTCAGTAAATTGCAAATCATGCGTAAACATGTTTATTCACGCACATGTTTATTAAAAATACTTTATCGGTTTCGGGAGTAATTATGAAACGTGTTGCGTCACAAAATATATGAGATCAATAAATGAAATCTCATTCAAATTAAACCACAACAAAGTACATTAAATTTTTTATTCCGTCAGAAATAATTATGTTATTTTGATTGATGGAAAGATATTTGGACTTAAGACATACGCAATACTCACTCGATCGCGTCAAGTATTATCGAATTCCTTGTGCCGCTTGACATTTTCTTATGTACGTATATATGTACGTATATACCTCCCCCTTTCACTTTTCTATAATAAGCGAGCTTTCCGGTAACGAGTAACATTATAAGTCCCGTTTATGTAGCATTTTGTCGCAACAAGACCCGCCGCATTCACATTATAGTGAAAGTGTTCCGTTTGAGAAGAAAATTTCTCAAACTGCCACGAATTACCTGTGATCCTCGAATAATTCATGACAAGCTTATCGTCGATATAGCCTGTTATTTGCTCGTTAACACATTCTCCATGTAATCCGATATTGCGGCTGTGTGCATGAATGATGCGCGTCATTGACGAAAATTACCCTCATTTTTCTCATGCTTCATCCTGTACGTCTTATGTCATCGTTAATGAAAGAGAATTGCGCTTTATGTAATTCTTCCAAGGAATTGGATAAAACATATCAGTGAACATAAGTAGACTAATTGTAAGGCTTATGTTATTACGTCGTAAAATATTCTCTTTCGTGCCGTAAAATACCATCGCTATTTCTGTCCCTTCCAAGTCTTTATAAGTCCTCGCTATTTTTACGTGGAAATTTAGGTGGCTTTTTGTAAGAGAGGAGTCCATTCAAATCCCCGGAAATTTCTACGCTTCTCGGACTTAATTGTGAGCTTACGAAATTTTCATCGTCGCTTTCAAGAGCGTTGAAGCTGCGCCGTGGTTAAAGGCTTATAATTACTTCGCCTTGCGAACCGTTAATCTTACATCTGTATTGGCAAACGAGCGTGCAGGATACATACATTCGGAACGCCACCATGCGCGACGAGGTAGACCGTTATCGCAAATAAAACATTGAACATCGCTGCTCGTCATTGTTACGATGGAGATCCCGGCGGTTAGTCCACGTTGAAGTCTTGGGAAACGATGGTGTTTTCAGATGCGCGTTGCGAAACGTATGTTGCCGGGCCTAACATTGCGCGTCGTGCACGCGAACATCTCTAGGAACATGAGATCCCGAGAAAAGAGGAGGTGACGGTTGCTTGAAGAGTGTCTGGTCACGCAGTCGCTTTAGGCGAATTTTATCTCATAAAAACAGCGGAACGCCGCTCCGTCATTCCATTCGTCCAATTTATCTTTTCTCGTGTCATCATACTTAACCACCGGTCAATTCACCTCTTCCGGAAAGGAGAGTCCGGAAGTGCGACGATTTTGCAAGAGTCTCTATCTCTGACGACGTCAGGCTTATCTGACGTTAACATTGAATAAAATCTGCTTACCTCATCTCCGTAAGATATCATTCTTAATATTGTGCATTCTGCATAAGATAAAAGTAGAGATAAATCTGTCTAGGATATGATAAAATCGACGTGTTTAATTTATAAAATAATGTCTATTCTTGAATGGTTGTCAAAATTTTTGTACATATAATAGCATAAATTGTTGCGAAAAAAAAACAAGAAAAATAAAATAGCCAAAAGACTATATAATGGAAGGAAAGTAAAGTATATAAAATAAAGTATATTTAATTTAGAAAATAATACTTATTCATAAATGGTAGTCAAAATTTTTACATTTTACATTTTTGTACAAATAGCATCAATTTTCGCCTACATTAAACAAGAAAAAAATAGCGAACGAAAAATTAACGGAAGGAAAGTAAAGTGGAAACAGTCTAATCTTTGCGGAATTTACCGTTATAACATACTTATTTTTCCTACGCACTGAGTATTCCCACAGCTCACGTTACTTTTCCGTTCTCATTACGATCTTAGCCACGATATCTCTATTACTATGCAATTCGGTGTGATGTGCATCTCAAGTGAATCTTTTATTTTATTAAAAAAAAAAAAAAAAAAAAAACAAAACAAATATGTAGAAAAACTGCATTGTGTGTCATTGCCGATAATTGCCAGCTTGTATCCATTCGGAACAGAATCGAGCATATAAACAGCACGAGCGACCGCAGCTACGATCAGCGCAGATTAAAATGTAACTATTGTTACGAACTAACCGCACAATAGCGTCATATCCGCGCACGTAACGCGGAAGGCTTTACCTCCTGGGGTTGAGGCGTTAAAACGGCCAACGCGAATTCGGTTTTACGGCAAGGTAATTGACAATTAATGCGTGGGCCCCGCTTCCAGCGCCGAGCGCCAAGTGGAAAGCGAAAGGCCGAGCGAACTAGAGCGTGACCCTTTCGTGAGATCGGGTGCGTTTACTCGCGGAAAAAAGCGGCCTCGGAAATGGTATCGTGCACAGCTCTGCGCCACGCGCCTTTCCCGACCGGCCGTTTACCTTTATCTTACTTTTATCTCGCTGGCGCAAGCCATTTGCACGGGCATTTGTCATTATCTCTTCGTAGTGTTCGACTTTTTTTGTTTTTTTTTTTTTTTTTTCAATCGCGCATTCATATTGCGCGAATGTTTTATGCATGGGAGATTTGCGTGTTTGATAGAGAATCGGAAACATTGCGGAAATATTTTTCTAAGAAATTTAAATAAAGTAAAATAAGGTAAGCACTTTTTGCACAGAAAGAAGGAAAGGAGAAATTAGATAATTTCAATATAATGATATGTATTTTTAAAAAAATATTTCTTTAAGAACAAATATACCATTAGAATCATCTAACTTTTAATTTTGTTCTTACGCGAGAGATAAAAATACTCTCGGTAAAATTATTCAGATTTTAATTCTTAATTTAAGTCAACTTTATGTCAGTAAAGTTATATACCAAGTTAAATACTATATAAAGTTTGATAACCCAGAATCCAGCTTGGGAAATGGTCGAATTAGAACTAGAGTCGAATTTCTTTTCTACCGCACCGGTAATTCCGAGGAAAAATGAAGGTAGAAAATCTCGTAAACGTTGTAACTTCGTCATTTACCAAGTACGTCTTCTAAAGTACGTGTGTTCCAAGTTAATACACTTTACGGTTAGTCTCACTTTGCCGGAGGACAGTATTAAATGCGATTCACTTTGTGAAACAGCAGCAATGGTAACCTATTGGGTAAATATCATAGGTTTCCCTGTTCCCTTGCGGGGCATAAAGCAAATTTCAATCCATTAATGCTAAAAGGCTGCACCAGTGCGTCTATCTTTCTGCCGATATAATGCACTTGCCGTTTGAGCTGCAGAGCATGGTACTTGCAGTTAGTGTGCATTCCGGGCACATTAATTGGCGCACGATGAGGTGAGGCATTTACCGAGCGTGTGTGATCAGTTAGATCGTTATACGATAGAAACATTGTGAGAAGAAAATCGCATCGATAAAAATCATCGAAGGCTTGTCCGTATTGATGTCAGGTTATAGTGGTTCTCCTAGACAGAATGGAACTCCCGCTCCTTAGAATTGCAAAAGATCGTAGAAAGTGCATTCCTATCGTTTGGAAATCGATTTTACCTCTATCGTCAAGGTCGCCGAATGTAAGTAAGAAAAATCAGCATACACATGTAAAGAACTTACTATCGATGCCTATTTTCAGAATGAAGAAACGTTAAAGGAAAATTTTGTTATTATAAATTAATTAATTTAGTTTAATTTGCTTTAAGAATATGTTGATGTGCATAAACAGAATATTAAATTAAATGGAAATGACTCTGTAATAATATCTGTTTTGTAAAAATAGAACGATTTTATTTAACTGCTAGATATACATAAAATACATAAAAGATAATTATAGAAATTTTAATTGTATGTATTTATAAATCTAACTTTGTATTGATTTATTAAATCGTATTATACATAGTAGTTCAGAAAAATGTATATGGTCATAAAAAATTAAAAGCCATAGCTTTGCAAGTTTTTTCGCATTGCAATCAACTCGTAATCGGATTATGCAGAATGGCGAAAAATTCTTGAATAATTTCGACTCGAATAAATCACACATAACGAAGAAAAATTGGATATTTTCGCACCACTTCAACTATGTTTCATGTTAATGCACGGTCTACTGAATTATAGCAACAACACTTCTGTCATTCATCATATATATCTTGTCAAATCTTTCAAAAACAGAATATGTTGTCTCCAGATGTTTTCTTTCAGTTGGAAAATTTCTTCTGAATCTATCTCTTGATTTAATAACGCGAAATAGAATATTTCCTTCCATATCCAGTCATAATAAATTGAATTTACGAAGCCATCGACAACGAAAAATGAGGGACTCAGTCATATTCAAACTGCATGTCGATGTATAGCAATTCAACTCCATTCATCATGCCAGCCATAGAATGCATCAATTCCTTCGGGAGGCTTAGAGACATTTATAATTAATTCATTCGCAAACTGGCTTGAAATTTAAATGTGACCGGGCTCTATCGATTTCTCGTAACGCAGCTGCTTTTGACCGCGAAGGTGGCAGCACCAAGCGATACCAAACACAATAATCGAAGAATTGTTTTTATCTCGCACCTGTGACACCGTTTCCTAGATAAAAGAGAGAAAAATAAAACAAGCGCTTCTAGCTATTTTTAAATAAGCAAATCATAAAAAATCGAAGAACTGAAGAACTTTATTTTTAAAATATAAAGACAATGGAAATAAGTTGGAAGATTATTTAGAATATATGTATAATTATAAATAAATCTTTAATACGCTTTGCTGAAGTATCAAAATTTTAGCTAGATATAGATCTGAAAATAATTTTATTGGACCATCAAAATAATTACGTAGCTCAGCAAGAAATGATATCGAATTGATGTCGAATCGATATTGATTTAACGTCTAATTAATAATCATTTCTCGCTGGTAGGAAACTCAAGCAGAATGGAGCAATGTTGCAAAAAGTTTTGACATTCAGCAGTCAATTTGAGCGTCCTACTATTTTGATAATTCGACAAAATTATTTTTAAATCTGTATTCAGCTAAAATTTTCGACACTTCAATAAAACTATCCTTTCCGTGCAGAAAATCATAATTACAAATTATAACTGCGCGTAATTAATCGTGTATGTGTAAAATCGAGAATCCGAACGATTATTGCACGAGATAGAAGAAATATCGTTCTCGTGCAATTTTCATACGGCGCGATCGTATCGCTCAACGTGAGTTTATAATTACATCGAAATCGATGGGGCAACGATGGCTTTGCGCCAGCCAATTGAATTGCCGCGGCGATGCTGCGCCAACTAATTTCCAGGGCCTCGTTATTAACGCAGTTATCGACTAAATGAAATTTCGATCGAAATTTCGTTCGCGTAAAGAGTGATGCGTTTTAAGCGCCATGCCTCACTAAATATCGCGCGCACTTTTATCTGTTCCAGTTTCAAATTTTTTTCAACGTGCCACAAAAAGTAAGACGGGAGACACCTATACAAAGTCAGCGCAATTCGTGCACACCCCCAATGCTTAATGAATGAAGAGAAAGTGACATGTTTTTGCATTACAAATTTCCTGCCTAGCTTTTACTATTTTACATAACACGATTGTTGTTTCTTTTTATTATGCACAAAACATTAGTTACGAGGGTGCTCATTGCCGTGCGTCACGTTATTACTGAATACAATTTTCATTATTACCTTTGTTTATTTTCTTCTTATACCCTCGTTATTATGAGGTTATGAAAGGTTTAATAGGCAATATCATAACTGTATCTAAATTTACGTTACAATTTCATAATCGGGCAGTTTCGACCATTACGTCAAACACTTGCGATAATAATGGGGCAGTTAGCGATTTACTGCGTTACCCTCATGAATATTAACATTTACTAACGAGCCTCTAATATCCCAATATCCGCACGCGAAATTCTATCGCGTCTTTTTCGTGCGTGCACGTGCTACGACTATCATCGCAGCAAGCACAAGCTGCGAAGTCAAATTTAAATACCTGAGTGATTCAAAATTATGAATATCGACCTCACGCGCATTTCGCATATTTTACACGAAAATAAACGTTACACAAAAGGTATCACGGCAAATGCTCATAAAAAGAGAAAATCTCCCTCCTTCATGAATTTCGCTATTACCGCGATTTAAAAATGAGAAAACAGCACGGAAACGATCCAAGAGATTATGATAGATTCACGACGCTTTCTATATCCTTCCTTTCTCTGCGCGATACGTTACACTTTTCTCGTGCTCATATTTTAATAGTTAATTCGCTTTAATACGAGATGAAGTATGAGCCGTCCCACTTATATCTCAGATGTTGATAAATGTCAGTTTTCGTGAAGCCAATTTTATATTCCGCAGAAAGTAGCATTTTAATGTCGTAAATAAAGATTTTATTTATCTTGAGTACAAATTCTTTATTTTAAACGCAGAATTTTTTGCTTTCACCAATATAATGCATTATATTCCATATTTATCAATAATTTATTTATTAAAGAGATTATTTAAAATTTTAAAGACTTTAAGTAAAATATGTTAGACATAATAAATTTTTTCGTTACAGAATTCTTGTAAATGACCTCATGGTCTGCCACGATGTCATCAATATTACTGCTGAATTGTAAGTATACCTTCTGATTTAAATTAACAAATTCTTTATTCGACATGTATACGATTTTTTATATTTATATTATTTGGATAGGTGTTCTTGCGACATGGTTATTCGTCACAATAGGAGCAATTACCGTATCCATAGATCGCTCTGACATTAATAAAACCGTAAGTAACACCAAAAGTTTCCTATAATTTTCATTATATATCGTTATTTTCATTATTTTCATTATTCATCGTTAATTATTAAATTAGTGCGATTTTATCTTTATTGCATAAGATACCTTACACTTTCTTTTGCATTAACATTTAATAGCCAAGATTTAATACTGAGCATCAGAAAGTTATGATAATAGCATTCTTTAAAATCCTTTGTAACAAAAAATTGCTTTTGAATTCATAATTGCGCGAGAGAAATAAACAAACGGTATATTTTTCTCGCGTAATTAATATTAAATATTTAACTCATTCTAACATTCTTTCTCATTCTCTTCTTTTCACTCCACTGCCAATTGTTCTGTTAAATCTCGTTCTTTTATAGACTTAACCAATATTGTTTATTCTTATTCTTATTCTTTTTATGTTTTATTTAGTTCACACAGTTATTCAGTTCTGTCTGTATTTATTCTCTCTCTATCACTTTATTATTTTATGATTTAAATATCCATCTTTCTCTAATCATCTTGTTTTTAGCACGATTAGGCATCGCAGCAATGTTATAATTAGCACCTTATCTTCTGCGTACATATCTTTCTCATGTTTCGAATTATCTAAACAATCGAATTATCTAAATCAACCTTGTATCTACGAAATAAGGTTATTAAAATTAACATCTTATTGGCAATTTTATTGCGTAACTACGTAGTCAAATCACGAAGTCTCTCTAGAAGTCTCTCTTCGTTTCATTGAAGTTTTATGCGATTTGACAATCTTGGAAGTGAGAATTCTGATTTATGCTTTGAAAGCGGAATAAATTCAGAAACTGAAAGACAGTTCGTTCTATCAAGGGTGATTGACTTTACGAGCTTCACAACGTTCACGTTTATCACATTCATCAGTAATATATTTCGAAATTTCAGATTTGATTTTGTATGATTATTAGAAATGTCAGCGACATGCAAGTAAAATTTGTAGTATATCGTTTTTGAACGAACGGACTTATAACGAGTAATTTGGAAATGGTGTGCTCCTAAAGTCCTCATGCACTTATTTTCTGATTGCACAGACCGCCATTTGCCGCTAACATGATGGCGGGGAATAAAAGTCCCACTTACAATTTTCTCGGATCTCCGTTGCGGTGAAACTGGAACAGGAACCATTCCATTAACCTCTCCAGAAAGTTCGAGTATCGCATTACTATTGTTGTCGTCGCTATGGCGTGAACGAAAGTTGTGTTTGATGCTCTGTATAGGGAATGTACATGAAAAGCTCTATGACAAGGCTATATAACAAGTTCCTCTGTCGTATATCTAACGATCGTAAAAATTTTGTCATAGAATAAATAAAAATTTAAAAAGTATAAAGAAAAATTACTTATATAAAAAATTTTTTGAATAAAACGTTACACATACAAAAAAAACAATTTTGCTAAAGCATCTAATAATAATTTTATTTGATCATCAAAGTAATTATATACAACGCTCAAAATAGTTGTTAGGATGTCAAAATTTGTAACATTGTTTATTACGCTTGAACGTTCTACATAATTATTTTCGACAGTCCAACAAAATTATTTTCAGATTTATATTTACCTAAATTTTTAGATAGCAAAATCGTTCTTTCTGTACAACATTATTCTGAAGGCAAAAAAATAAGAAGATCAATATATCCAAATTTTACTAATTTAATTTTACTAATTTAATTGTCCTCGATAAAACTCCTTTTTACAATAATAGAC
>NW_017259185.1:1392770-1401631 GCF_001594045.1 Atta colombica | reverse complement strand
ATATATATATATATCTATATAGAACCTTAAACTTCTATTTCAAGAATTAAAGCTCAAGCTTTGATCCGCAGCCACCAACACGATCATCGATGATCGCGAATGGATGGCGACCTCTGACCAATTCCTACGAGGAAACGATTGGCACCAACGTGTCGCCGTCGAGCCACCTAGAGAAAAATGTCCAGGTGCATCCCGTTCTGAGCAAGTTTCAAGAACACATGGCGAGTTCGGAAAAATTGAAGCCGTTACGCAAGGGCAAGCCGCCGATTCAGGAATACAGTCCTCCGAGTATACTCGGTAGTTTCACGGTGTTCGGACACGCGGCGACAAAGGCGCGTGGCGAAACCAAGACACCGAGCAAGCACGTGGCCACAGAAACCCAGGAGTACACGTTCCTGATACCACCGCCCAAGGACGCGTACCGTTTCGAGGTCAACCAACACCGCAAACCGATCGTGCGCGAGAATGGTAGCTACTTACCAAGACAGCCGCCGCAGGCAGCCTACCTCACGGCGCAGAATGTCCATCAACAACCGCTGGATAGCGTACGCGCGGCGACCTATTTTATTAAAGGTTTCCCGAATAACCGCCCTTACGTTCCGCCATTCGCTATGCCGCAGGCGTTGCAGCCGCCTCGCCAATCTGAGAAACAGTTTGAATCATTGAAGGTCGCCAACAGCGCGAAACCATACTTCCAACCGCCTGGCGCAGAGGCCCCAGGCGACTTTGGCAAGCAAAAGATCGTCAGTAACGATGGCGATGTCTACAACAGATACCAAGCGCAGTCTCACACGCAAATATTAAACTCGGCGAACACCGGCAACTTCTACAGTCAAGTGAATCATCCCTCGAATCATTATAAGCCTTCCTACGAGCGAGATCCCGCCTTCTTGGTACACGAAAGTCACGAGGTTAGTTACGTAACTCCTCCCGGCACGTATAGTATGTACAGCTTCCGACCCTCGTTACCGTACGAAACTCTGCTGCCGCCTTCGATCTATTCACCCTCGTCAACGCCACCGACCACTACCGCTGTTACGCGGAATCCCAGCAAATTTGATCAAACTAATGACGCGGCTCGGGAGAATAATTATAATAATAAGCGTCCAAATCAGAGCACGCGTAATAAGCAAGAGAAAGGACGAACTGAATTACCTAATCCCAGAACTACAAGCGCTTATTATGTGCCGGAGCATCAGGGACTTACACCGCCCACGTGGCCGAAGAGCAAATACGAGTCTGACATCAACGAAGTTCTGCCGAAAGAGAATCCACCGAGCAAGTTCAGTCAAGAAGTCGTAAATCAGAATCAGATTACTCAAGGCCCGAAGATCGTGTACCATAGACCGCAAAGCTCCTTCGATCCAGTTGAGGTTTACCCACCAACTCCGATACCGGATTACGAGACACCAGAGAGCATCTCTCTGAAGCATTTCAATGAGCAACAGTATCTGTTGCAGCAACAGTTGCTGCTGCGTGATCGACAGAGATTGGCGGAACAGAATCGTCAACAGAAACTGGAGATCGAACAGCAGCAGCAGGCGGAGCTGAAGAAACAGCAGGAAGAGCTTAATCAGCTTTCGCAAAGAGAGAAAGAGGAAGAAGAGGCGGCTAGACTTGCAGCAGAGTCCGCGAAAAATCAGTCGCAAGAGATTGTAAAGATTTCAAGTGACATGCCATACACGATTCAATTGGAGCAATTTGAACCGCAGGTTACTACAGTTGGAAATATTCTAGTATCGCACCCTGATATTTATAACATCGATCAATTGGGACTTCAACCTCAGGTAATATCTAATTTTATAATTTCGCTCTGCCATTTTAATTAAATGAATAAATATTACAGAAATTTAAAAAAATACGAAGTAAATGAAATATTTAATCATAAAATTCTTTTAACGAAAAGGATCTTGCATTAATTATATAGAAAATTGAATGCGGAATAAATTAGCTTTTTCACATGACTTTTCTTTAAAAGAGAGATTTCACTTTTCAGAGTGACAATTCATTCTAAAAAGTTTTAGAAAGTAGTTTACAATGTGGCGAATAAGAGATGTCACAGACAATAATAGTATAGGCTAAATAATAGTATATTAAAGGCGCTCACAAAGCACCTTTAATACACTTATAGCTAGAAAAAACTATCCATTAAGCCTTGTGACATCTTTTGTTTATTACACATTATAAGCTACATTATAAAACTAACTCATTTCGCCATATAATTAGTATAGGATCTTTAACAAAATTTTATTTAAAATTACATACAATCCAATCAAATAGAATCAATAAATCATTATTTATTGGCTATTTTTTCTACTTTCTTATATAAAAAATGAGATTCTAAATTGTCTGTCGTAGATATCCCAGATCCCAGAGAATCAGGTGAATCAGAATTATCAATATCAGCAGCATTATCAGAATGGATATCAGGAGCAACAGGTCAATTATCGTGAGCCTCAAACCGAGACGCGACCGTATCGTCCGCAGAAACCGTCACGTGCTCCGCAACGCCGTAAAAAGCCAACGAGCATCACGCACGAGCTCTCACCGACGGAGCCACCGAATCAACCGCCAGAAACCGCCACTCCCTTGATTTTGTATGCGGAAGATGTGCCGATTCAGACGACGGTGACACCGGAAGTGCAAACGATGCCAGTGGTGACGACGCAGAGATCTAGAACTCGTCGTCCAGTTGTCCCAGGTCGCCGAAGAAAGCCGACGACGACTACGCAAGAGCCTCTCACGACATCTTATCAGGAGGAAGACTTCCTCAAGTATAATAGCGAGGACGTGCAGCATAATCAACACGATTCTACGCGAAGAAGGCGAATAAAACCCACCCAGGTGAGTTACAACGAGGACGTGGAGAAAAGAGGTAACGTCAGAAAACGACCTAGTCATCGTACGAAAGTGAGCCACGACGAGTCATATGACACGCAGATCGTCACAGAGAATGCGCACACCTCCCTAAATTCTTACGGACAAATCACGGAGTCCGCGCCGAGCTACGATGAGAACAATCAGTTCGCGACGAATCAACCAAGCGTATCTTCGTACGAAACGAGCCAGCCGATTAATCAGTATTATGATTATTCTTCACGGCAAAATGAGGGATATCGCGAAAATCAACGCGAGGAACATCGTGAAGAGAGCATTGTACCGGAACAAGTGCCGGAGTACTTCACGGAGATCAACCGTGACAAGGTCGAAGATTACAATGTCGATACTCGCCAGCAAAATGTTAACATCGTCACCGCCATACCGTTGGAGGAGCTTTACGTGAAGACCGACGGTAATTATTTCGATCGCGCGACCACAGACGTGACAACCGCGACGACGACAACGACATCGACGACAACGACCACTCCGCAACCAGCAACGCATACTCCTCAAATCGTCACCTCTACATCGAGGTCTCACAAGATAGGTCGCCCGTTGAGATACGGCAACGCTACTAGACCACGTTTCAGCATCAAGGATTACAAGAGCCGCATGGATTACAAGAACAGACTATCGCAAAGTTCTACGACGGAGGTGGCACCGACACCATCCAACGAAGCCTTAACGCGCGGTCCTCACAACAGACAGAGAACGTCGAACGCGAAGAGCCAACAAACACAGCTGACGGGCGACACTGTACGAGAGACCACCGGCAGGTACAAATACGTTTCCAGGATAAACTATCGAACCACTACAGCTGCATCCCCTACAGCTGCAAGGGATCACGAACGATATTCGGAAGAGAGCGCGTCTTCGACGACAGAAAAGAACAACAAGTTCATACCAAAGAGGCGGCCGATCAGTGGCAACATCTACCGAAGTAGAATTGCCTCTACGACGACTAGTCCCACACGATCTCAAGTCAGCAGTGAGGCAAATATTAGGCAGAGCTCGACGCGACCTGAAAACGTGTATTCGTCGTCGATACGCAGGAGACCGATCGTAAAGAATAGATTGCAGAAGGAGAACAGTGCGGTCACGAATAGCAAACGACAAGATGAATCTACGGAGATGGCTGCTGAGGAAACCAATTTCTACTCGACTGCTTCGTCGACTAATCGTTTTGTGAGCAACGAGATCGTCAGCGAGAAGGGAGAGGCGGCGTCGCTCGACGACCATTCGGTGAAACTCGGTGTGCAAGAGGACAAAAACCAAGGAGAAACTGTTTCGCAGAATGAGGAGACAAAAGCGGCGCCAACCGACGCGGCATTGGTCGAGGACGATCACGGACGGGTTTCGAGTGATGTGATTGAGCAGACGAGTCGAGTCGAGAAGCCGGAAATCTCCACGACGACCGGAAGCGAGAACGACGCGGCACAAGAGAGACAGTCGGAAGCTGAGGAAACTACGACGAAGTTCGATGTGCAATCCGAGGAGGAACTATTCGCCAAGGCGTCGCAGAGCGTGGCGGATCTGACGAGCTCCGCCTCCGCTCTGTATGACAAACCGGGCATGTTCAAAGCGGTCTCGCCGGAAAGCAGACTCGTTTCGTCGCAGTTCAAAATCAACACGGATGAACCGACGTTACCTATCGAGGCTTTTTTCCAGGAGCTCTCGAAGAAGAACTGACGACTCGCGATAAATCTCTCTGCCGTGAGCAAACTGTCGTCGAATCCGTAGCACACGCGATCGACAATTCCGTGCTTTGAGAAGCAATGGAAAATCGTAAGGGGATTTGTGAGCTTCCTTCAAGAAATATCCAGGATTTATTTTCGATAATACCTGATTTCGTAAAAGGATTTTCTTTAACCCTATAATCGGTATTCGCAGATTCAGTGTATCTTAAATTAATATATATTTGCTCAAAGTTAGTAATTAAAGTTAATAATTAAAGAATACTTTTTTATTTTGAAAATCAAAATTCGAGAAATATGATTATATAACTTAAAACTATATAAAGTTGTGAAAAATGTTTTTGACAACGTATACGTATATAATTAAAGAAACTTAATTTAATTTAATGTACACTGTACTCAACTAAGAAAATTTCGGACCGATTAGGGTTAAAAGAGAATCTAAAAATATTACATCGAAAAAAGTCTACAGATTTCTCGAGATATTCTATTACTGGCCTTTACGTTAAACATAGAAAGTTTCGAGAGACTGCAGGAATTTAAACCTTATATGCATGTAGCTTTACGTACTTAATTCCTTCTAAATTATTGTCATCGCGTCGTCATTTCCGTTGTAGAAAATTAAAACGCTTGGAACGCATCGAGCGTTTCTAACACATTATCATCATTTTGAATATATTTTCCTATATAAGTTAGAAAAACAAAGAGATATTAATTAAGAGATATTAATTAGCGAAAAGGATCTGAGAGGAAGCACTACTGCTCGATAAAGTTCACAGTGGAACAGCCATGCTTTTTCTTGTGCTGGGAAAAAAGCTCGACAGGATATAGCGTGTGTATTTGTAAAAAAGCAAATTACTCGATCTACTCGTGTCCTATAAAATCTTTCGTATACGTTCTTTTTATATCTTTACATTAGATTACTGGCAAAAGAAATACAAAAACAAATTTCAAGCATGATATAATTATTGAGGACGTCTTATTAGTGTAAGCATGCGAATCATCCTACTGTGTATTTATTTAAGAGATCATTCTCTAAATCATTTCTCGTCATGACATCGAAATAAAGAAACTATCGAATGCTAGAGATATTGTAAATATAAGTGCGTAGTATAGAACTTCCAATACTTTATTCTCAGCAATTAGATTTTGTAATGTAATTTTTAATGACGGTGTCGTTGCACAACTTTTTTACTATATATTCTACTTGCATATAACGATACTATCTTTAATAGTTACAGAATCTAACTTCTGAGCAAAAAATCAATTTCGAATTTTTTACAAAAAAAAAAGATATTTTTAAAGTCATTAGAAGCTTTAATAAATTATTAAGTTATGAGAATAACATGGTTCTTCAAATTTTGTGAAAGTCTCATATTTTTTAGGAATTACAAATGACCATTTAAAAATTCGCATTTTGAATTATTTCAAGCAAAAATAGAACTTTTTTATCAAGATTCATATATCTGTCTATTCCTGTATTTATAAGTATTTTTATATATCGTACATATATTAATTTAATATTTTTATATTTAATTAAAATTTAAGAAATACGCACTTACAATTATTATATTTTTCTAAATAATATAACTTTATTGGTCAATTAATAAAAATCCGTTAATAAAAGTATAATTCATATGCAGAGATCGAACTCTAAACAAAAATATATATCTGAAAGCATACAGATATATAACATAACGTAACGCGTGCGCATTTAACGATACGATCGATATGTTCATTGTATTCTTACATTATTTATATGTATTCATATATAATCGTTTTATATTGTAAATAAATACATCGGATTAGATAAAACGCAGTTAGAATTAAATCATCCTAAAACTTACCTCAACCGACGAGTGGAAATTAAGGAACACTTGAAGCTATAAAGGGCCAAATGCATTAATAAGACAACATCGTTTGAAACATCGTAATCACCATTTGATTTAATAATTCGTTTAATATTGTTCAACTCTATATTTAAATTACGACGAATAGTTACATACGTATAGGTAATCGTCAACAAGTAAAATACTATTTCGGAATATTTCCTTTACAACGTAAGAGCAAAGTTCTCTAAAGAATAGTGATCATTCCATGAAAGTTTTAAAGAGACAAGCTGAGATGGATTTGCAAAGATACCAATACTTTCTTGGTAAATATCCGGCTGTAATGGATTTCGTATTGTATAGATTTTCGTTTCGTATCAGAAACAAAGTCTAGCGAGTTTATTCAATCTTTCCGAAAAACAAAATTGCACTCTACAAAAAATAATTAGAAGCAAGAAATATTAACGTACAATTTGTACTTACGATACCTTGTGATATATACACGTTTCAAGGCGTAGAAAGGATTCAAAGTATAGGCCCTCTGAAACTAGCGTTTTAAGTACGATCTTGCCGAGTATATTTTAAGATTAGTTAACGGACGAGACAGTATTTTACCCGTCTCGATACACTTAGAAATTACTTTTTCGATGCTCTTTTCCTAGAATCGAATTACATCTTTCCCATCGCCAAATACGGGCCTACGGGTATTACTTCAAACGTATCTAATTTAGAATTATGCACAGGCCATCATCTCACATTTATATATATATATATATATACTTTACTCCCTATAATTTCTCTTTTAAAATTTAAATTGCAATCATATTAATAAAAGGTTCAATTTTATATATTAATATGATTTCAGTAATATAACATATCAGTAATAACAAATTATAACGATAATAACTCTGTTATATAATGTACTTTTTAATATATATATATATAATATATTTACACTATCTTTTGCAATTGCGCCGAGTGAGCAAAATACGTGGACGTTGCGGCTAATTATCGCACGCACATCGGCAATCGCATACCGAAGCTTGAAAACTCACACACTCGACGATACAAAAGAAGATAATATCAGCATAGATAGATTGGCAAAAATTTAATACATTGATAGATCGATTGTTAAATAATTTATTTACATTCCAACATAGTAATCTGAAGTGCAATGCAAATATATAAATACGACAAAACATCTCTACTTAAAGTTAGTATCAATGGAAATGGAACTATTATTTTACATTGTCAAACGACAATGATAAAATGAATTAATAGCAAGATTAATGCTATTTGGAACAATATTATTGTTATCCTCTATAACGTTAATAGAAAATCATTCGTCATGATTTACAAGCTTTATATATGATGACTGGTTTTCGAATGCATGAATGAATGAATTACCACGTCATACAATACATACTCAATGATTACTTTAACACAAATACGTGCATTTAATTAAGCAAAAAAAACATATCTCACTCGTTTGAGGAAAGTTAGGATATTAATCGCTTTAGAAGTCCGTCGTATCGTCTCTGTGTCTTTGTCTCTGGGCAGAGCCATTAATATTCTAAGAAGCGGAGACAAAAGTGAACCAAGCCAACGTGTGAAACGTGGAACTTAAGGCATCTTTATGTGTGCTCGAAAGATTAATTATTACGACCAGGATAATGGGACTTTTATATGGGAGATGCAGCTGTAGGATAATTATATGTATGTATTTTTTTCGAAAAGACGAATGCAGTTCTTACTTACTGTTAATTATCTTTTTATCAGAGGACCATTTATATCAGACTAGTTTTATGATACATTGCCTTCACGTGAAATTTTAATATCTCATTTTGTTTTCACGAAATATAGAAAAATGAAATGAAATGAATTGAATTTCGTTGATTGGAGAATGTAAATTTTATTTTCGTTTAACATTTCATTTCAATAAAATTCGCTGCAATATTCTGTACACAATTGCCGCGGAATATTGTTGTCCGAATTGTATACAATTCAACGTATCCATTATGTTTTTACTTATGTATGACTTCAAAACAGTTTTTGTATTATCGGTTTTTAAATTAAATCGCTTAGAATTTACAAATCGCTGATAATACTATCAATGAAAATATTTAATTGATTGAATCTTTAAAAAAAAAAAGGAATGACAGCGAGTGGCTTAACCAGCAGGTAATATTATTACATACGAAGGATAAGCATATACAGACCGCACGATGCACATCTTACATATCAGCATTACAGAAAGGATTTAAAAACAAAATTTGGATAGAGTACGACTAGATCATAATGCTTTTATCATAATGCGTTTAGTCTAGTGATCTGAATATAATTTTTTTTCTAGTCGAGATGTCTACGCGATGCGTTTATATTGTGTACACATTACGCATCGTACTTTAGTAAAAATATAAAAAAGGTAGCGTCTCGTAAGAATAAAAATGGTAGTTTA
>NW_017259185.1:1379238-1392670 GCF_001594045.1 Atta colombica | reverse complement strand
ATAATTTAATGAAATATTTCGCACATTTAATTCTTTTAGACAGTGGTACATGTTATGTAGCTCAAGCTGATATCGATATTTTTTTTTACCTACACGTCTATTAACGATTAACCGATCGGCCCGACGGATCGCGACACATTTCATTTCCTCGAATGCATTTATCATTGTTACACCGTGAGATTTGCAAGTCATGACACTTGTAACATACAGTACCGATAATGCATTTCTCCGATTGAAGCGGAAAACGTAACATCGTCTCATAAACTTAGACACGATCGTAATGGAATAATATAGTTTGCTATATATACTCGTATGTATGAAATTGCATATATAACACGATAAAATATATCCAATCTAATATTAAATACAATTCAAGATATGAGTTTAGTTTATTAATAATAACATAAACTAAAAGGGAGAGAAGAAGAGAGAGAGAGAGAGAGAGAGAGAGAGAGAGAGAGAGAGAGTAATATACAATTTTATATTAACATTTAAAATTTATAAAATTTTCATTTTTAACATTTATAGTTTTTATTTCAGAAATTTAAGACATAATATGCGTTACAGGAATCTGATTTCCTTCTTTACATAAAATTTATAATTTTTAAACATGCGTCATTTAAATTTAAATTATTAAATGAAATTATTAAATTTTTAATCAATAATCTTCTAATTTTCTTTTTATCTATCATTTTAACGTTCGATAAATCTTGATATAAAATTTCTTACTCCGTGTCTTCAGAACATTGTATTCCATATGCACACTTTCTCTTCTTATTTTTTAACGTTCGCCAATTTTCATAAGTATATTTAATATCTAATAGTGCACATTAAAGTGAATTTCTTATCTCCACAATCGCTTTTCCACGTGTCATCGCTCCAATCGTAAATGGCTTTTTACGAAAGTGATTAATAAGAAACGATCGATCGGCCGATTGGTCAACGTGATGCACTTATAACACTTTCAAGCGGGTCTCCCTATGCTACGACCCTTTTTAGAATTTCCATATGTGGTTTGAGACGTTGGTCCACTTAGTTTAGTACGTTATTATCACCTTTTATTAATGTACGAGGAGCGTGCGTCGCGCTCGCGAACGCACGCAAACGGGTTGAAGTCTAGAATAACATCGATCTCTCGCTGCGATCGCAAATGGATGATAGCCAGGAATCGAAAACCGATATTAATTCCGAACCATGGTTTGTAATCCTTTCCTAGTTTGCATGGCAAAACTTTTAATCGTATCACCACAAAATGCATAAATTACGAAAGGGGGGAAGGTATAATCCGATACATTAATCGCATTAGCCGATTTTTCGATTCGAAAGAGTTGCTCAGCACTGTTTATAATAATAAATTACAAATATGTATACGTGCGTGCACTCGGATATTTGATCTTAATATCTAAATCGGATATATTATCCAATTTGGATATATTTAATTATTCGGGAATTTGTAAAATAAGTTTGTCGGTACATCTGAACTCTGTTTATTAACGATTACACGGTTGAATATTATAAAATAAAACGTTCATTTCCATTTATGTTGAAGTTTTATTACACGGTAATTCTCAAATAAAAACGAGCAAAGTAAGAACGCCGATCTATCACGGAGAAACATCGATTTTCCGATTCCCGTAGATGGATGATACCAAAACGCGAGTATTTTCTTAGCGGGTGTCGCTGTCGATAGTGTCCGTTGTTCCCGCTTGAAATGAATTCGTCGCACCTTAATTCGTGCCAGAAAATCGTCGGGAGTTCATTAATTACGCCTCTGATTTTCGGAGATTTAGGAGAACGACTTACGGAATATAATCGGTCGGCTTCGTTCTCCTTACGTCGCTGGATCTCTCAGAAAGACCACGACGCTTTTGTGCCGGGGCAGAGCACAAGACGTCATTAACGAACAGCAATTACTTTCCGAGAGATAATGACGCCACGACGCCCGCGACGCCGAGCAACGCTCGTCGTCCATAAAAACGCGACGTGCGTCACGCTCGTGCGAATGTTGGCCGTTGAAATGGATGCCGGAGTGCAAACGTATCGCAAATATTAATCATGTATCGATTATTTATGCTTTCCGCGCGTTGAATTAATCCACCGCTTGCATTGATATAGGTAACAAATTGCGATTGGAAGATGCGAAAATGGAAACGACATTTAACCTTTTAGTATTTTAGCTCGGATTTGAAAAATATCGAATAAAATGGTAGAGGAATTAAAAAATAAATAAATTTAACACAGACGATATTTCAAATTTTAATAACTCGTAAAAAGCAATCTTTGCGTTTTATCCGTAAAATATAAGTTTTTATGAAAGTTGTAAAATGCGGTTTATACTCTGCACCAAAATATCATATATCAATACAACAATGGTATTGCAAAAAAATGTTATGTTTTTTTTTCGTCGAATTAATAATTTCATATTATAAAAAATTTATTTCGAATTACAGAGAATCGCATATTGAATCTCAATATTATCCAGATAAGATTAGAATTAAAATTATTATAGGTCAAAGAGTTACATATTTTTTTATTATGAGACAGTTTTCTAGTTTTATTACTAGTTGCGAAAATAAAAATCGTAAATATCACTTGAATGTGCATTAAATAAATGAGATAATAAGTCTACGTCAATGAACATAAATAATTAGAATGCAAACAAAGAATAACAAAGCGAATAACTTGCACCTACACAACTGCAAAGTTTGCATTATATACAACTGCATATCAAACTCGATATGTCGGATGCTATAGATATATCGTAAAGCAACAGAGCGCGAGAGATTGTATTTACGTAAATAAAAAGCATTATCATCTTAACGTTGTGACGCAAGGCAAAATGCTATTCTTCTGTATCTCATGCAATTCTCTTAAAATCTAACTTTGTTTAAAAAGAATGAAGGAGAGACAAGATCTGCAGTTTACCGCGCGATAATATCGCGTAAGACGATCGAAGAACGCAGCTTTTGGCACTCCCAACGGGCCGAAAAGTTGGCTAGCATCTCTCACTGTCTGAGATGTTCGGTATTCCGGAACCTCTCACGTGGATTTACCTTCCTTCGCGAGAGTCTGACGTTTCTAGATGTGGCCCAGCATAGTTACTGAACTTGCTACAAGTCGACTACGAGTGAGGACGAAAGCATAGAACAGTTGTTCGAAGCATGAAAAAATGCTTCTCGGAATGCGATGCGGAATATGATGCGTGTCTAAATGGCTATTTCGTAATAATACCCCTTATACTACATGCCTATTTCATTTCGATACCGGAAGAATTGAGCGCGTATTTATTATCAAATGTGCAATCACGATGTCTTTGGGATTAGTGTTATAAAATTAAGACTTTTGTTTAAAATCTAGAGAAGGAAAGAATAAAATTATTCCAACGTATATTTTTGAAGCTAGAGAGAAAAGAGATGGCAATTTCAGAAATATCCTTCATAAAGCAACATAATAAATTATTAAGAATTCATCCATTATAATCTCATATTCGACGTGCGTGTCATAAACTATCTACAGCACTATTTGAGCTAGCTATGCATGGAACATTATTCTAATCTTATCTCTTTCCGTACGAAATACGTCGAATCATTTGTTATTCCATGCAAAAGCTATCTATAAAATCGATCTTCGTACGCGGAGCGTAATAAAGGGTTCAGTTCGCATAGTAATTGCGCGCGTTTAATCGTGAAACTTACAAGCATGCAGAGAAGCATTACGAACGATACCTTCTGTACCTTAAAAAATTCAAGCATGCCGCTACAAAAATCACGCGATACTAACTCTTTCCTCACTGCACTTGAACACATCGATGCGGATCAGCTGATCACATGGATAAATCTCGATGTATCTTACATGCCTCGCGCAAGAATACTTTATGCAGAAACTCGAAACTGCTCCGTTCTACGTAAAATACTAAAAGTTGCTAGAAACTTGTGGAACATCACTTATTCTTGCTTTTTGATCCCAATTTGTCATATAGGTGTATTCTACTTTCTCATTAATTCAAGTGGAAAGTTTATTTACGTTTATTCGGAAACATTGTAGACTAGCTTCCCCAAAATCCTACTGAGACAACTCTTCAGATAATATTTGAGTCGGAAACGTTTGATAATAACCGGATTTACACTGCTCGCTCCAGATAAGCGGCTTATACATAGTACATTCGTACCATGCTTACGCATCGTACTATTAGAGAGAAATCTTTAACCGTGCAACAGAATTCTATCAGAATTTTACTTGAGACACGAATACGCCTCAAGTAGAATTCTGATAGAATCTCATAAAGATTTTTTCTTTGCCTCATGGCAAAGCGAGCTGAGAGAGAACGTCTTCTAACGAGCGTATTCGACCTTTGCGATCGAATATAAGATCCGAGACGCTTTTCCAAGTTAACACTGATTGCACGAGTACTTTGCGGATAATTCTCGCCTACCTGACTCGCGGCGACGAATTATACACCGACGAAACTCTCAGCTCGCACTCGTAGTTCCGATAAATCGAAATTGGAAGCCGCGCCTCGCTGAAAAACTTGCGCGCTTGCAAAAAAGATACGCTCGCTGAGAATGCGAGAAAAACTTCCGGTCCAGACAACTAACAACAACAAGCCCCCTCTGGACGAGAAATTTCTTTTCTATCTCTCACAAGGACCTCGCCACCAAGCACGGCGAATTCTTTCGAGACAACGTTTTTATCGCAATTACTATGTAACGATCGCGGCGAGTGCTGTTCACCGTTGCTCAACTTAATCGGGAGACTCGCGAACGCGATCGACTTGCATCCCAAGAGTTCCGGTTTGTCTTTATTATTCTTATCCGGCGCGTATTTGCTTGCGCGAAAGAAGCGTTTTTGTCCGTTGTTGTCTAAGATGTACGATTTGCTTACGAATTCGTCGTTTTCTAAAAACTCACGATTTAACTACCTTCAATTACTTTTTGCTTCTGCAGGAATAACTTTTATGTCATCGGCAAATTTAAAGTCCTCATCGTTAATAAAAAGAATAATTAGTTTTCAAAAGTAAAAAAAAAATGTAAATTACTTATTTAAGTGATCCTAGAAATTTCTCAACTTATTTTCTCTTATAAAAATTTGAAGTTCTCATCGTTAATAAAAATAAATAAAAATAAATAATAGTGGCTTTTAGAATAAAAATAAAAATTATTTGTTTAAATAGTTTTAGAAATTCTCAATTTAATTTCTCTTATAGAACAATATAAAGTTATCTTATTTAATGGTACTACAAAAATAATGTAAGTCTTTATACTTGTAGAATATTATAGAAGTTGTAGAATATTATAGTAGTCACAAAGATTTGTAAAAAAATAAAATGCAAAGGAAATTTATAATCGGATTGCACAAAAATTGAATCGCATCTTGCAATGATTGGTAAACATTGCAAGTCTCCTCGGTATATTGTGTCACTAATCGAACTGCGATTCGTATCTCGCAACTCGACTGTGGTTGTCAGTCGTTCGTTCAGCAGCTATTATTTCCTTTTGTGTATAGAATCTGAAAGCATTGCAATTGTGCGAGCGAGCGTCGCAGATAGTCGCTCGCCATCGTTTGACAATCGAAAGATCTCAATCGTGAAGCGACCTACATCTCTACAGAAATTTTACTTCGTTTATTAAGCTTTATTCCCCGCATCTGTTCATGTTAAATTTATAGAAAGCGAGAGAGGAGAAATCTAATTGTAAGATAAATATGCGCTTAATTCGATTACGCTCGGATAATAAATTTATAATAATCGCCACGAGCATCAGGAAATTGCTCCCTTGTCAATAAATCAACCGAGTTATGTAGACAGTAATCGAGCCCAGCAATTTGTATCCCCAATTCATCATACCTCCTTCGTCTTGTAAATCCTCCCGCAATCCTCGCGAGCAAATTCGACGTGAGTTACAAGATAATGACTTAACGAAGATCAACAGTATTGCTCAAAAGTTTTAATAAATGGCAAAATTTATAAAATTTATAAAATAAACAGACAAAAAAATAGAAAAATTGTTTTCACATTTTATATATTTAAACATTTGTAAAATTAATATTTTTAAAAGTAAAATATAATATTCCAACTCTCAGAATTTTTACATTACAATGAACTAATGCACATTAATCAAGAGTTTATTTAACCATTAGCACACTATCATTTGTTTCTGTAGACTGTGATTGTGTTTCTCCCACTCTTCCTTGTACGTCATTGTAGAATAGAATGCGGTATTTATCTGCTCACAATTTTTAACTTTGACTAAATATTTACTCACTAGAGTATTTATTTTAAATTTTCTTATTTTTTTCTTTATTTCTTTGCATGGAAACTAAATTAAGATGTAATATGTCAACATTTCTTTGGTTCAAATATATAAAAAAAAATCAACATCCAATGAATGAATGCATTTGGCAAGCAATTGATTCACGTTTTTTTTTTTGTAAAAAGTAGCATTTAATAAAACTTTTAAATGGTACTGTATAAAAAAAAACTACAAAATAATGTATTACATTTATTATACAAAATCCTACCATTACTTTTCGAAATTATTTTTGCGTCGGTCAATTTAATAACTTCCAAATTACTTATCTGACTTAAATTTCGCTTTATGAATTAATAAATATTTTTCTTTCAAATTTTCGTTTGAGCACTTTGATGTATAATTTATCTCATTTCCATAATAAGTAGTTGAAGAAATAAGATCAAATTTGCAAGTATATGGGATTTATAATGTTTTCGTTTTGCAAGATTAAAATAAAATATTTTTGCTGCGAGCTAAACTTCAGACGTGCAAAAAGACAATGAAAACTTATTTTTCATGTATAATTTAATTAACTTATATAAACTTTATTTCAATCTGAGGCTGTTATAGTTACTGATTTGATTAAAATAAAAATAGTTTGTGGCTCCAAGAATAAATAAATAATATAAATAAATTTTAACACCTTTCAATGCAAAAACTAAAACGAAAAATCTATATTGTGTATTTTTTATTGCTAAAATTTATTCGTTTGCAAATGCGATATATTAATAAACAGTTACTACGAATGATCGTCTCACGTATATTCAAATCAGGTCATTTCCACATGTCAAAGATGTTCAACGAGCCGCTGCTCGAGGCCTGTTACCTTTCCCGTAGGGTAGCAAAAATGTATATTTATTCCCTAACGGAAACTAATGGGCTCCGTTTCAAATGGAGGATTACAGATGTCAGACGGAATGAGCGATCGCACTTCGCGGTCCACTTCGGGGAGGATTTCTGGACCTGTGCTATCTGGTTGAGACATCAGGGATCGCGATGCAGTTCACGCGGAACGCTCATTGTCCAAGTGTGTTCGGCGAGGGTACGTGGCGAGTACACGAGGGAGCGAGTACCTATGCGACGGTACCACTGTCTGCAGTGATTTACGAAGCTCGCGGGCTCGTGCCAGCAAACCTACGCGTTACGTTCTCGCCCTCGAGCGGATACGTGTGCACGAATACGGCGACGATCGTATCCGGGGACGTCCGGTTTGCACAGGTCACATCGACCTCTATAATTCATGTCGCCTGCTGGAAACGCCACTGGGATCTTCATCGACGGAAGAGCCCCAGTGGCAGATCCTGATCGTTTTGGATACCGCTGGGATATTCCGCGCTACTCGATGCTTCGATGATTTTTGCTGAACAAGCAAATCGAAAATGTCAAACAGAAATATACTGTGTAATAAGAATGTAATATATATTTCTGTTATGTATATAGATTTAAGAAATTTTATAGATTCTTAAGAGAAATTGGAAATTGATTTTCTTAAATGAAAACATTGATAGTTTAAACAGTTGGAATAGTGTAAACGTAATTCGCAATTTATTGTAAGAGTTCAGAACTAAATATAAATCCTATTGTACTTTTATCACGGCAAGGCAAAGAATTTTGAACAAAATTAACGAGCGAATTGAAAATATCAAATAAAAATATATTTTATTATACATGCAGATTTAAAAATATTATTTAAATAAAGATATTGATCTTTTTGTAAAAATGGTTAACAGTTTAGATAATGTAAATTTGTTATAAGAGAATACAAAGCTACGCTTTGTTTGATGGCAAAGCAAAAAATTCTGAATAAAACAAATAAAGATAAATAAGATCAATAAAATAAATTTAAAAATAATGGATGTCTTTTAAAAAGGCAGAAAGAATTATTATTATATCATATTTTCACGATATATTACTTTCTAATATTATATTTCAACATAAAAAATAAATGCATGTTGCATGTCTCTCTTTAAAGAATTAATGCGACTGTCATTTTAATGAAATTTCTGGGAGGTAATTTTTGCTCTTTGAGATCATCAGTCGCCTGTCTGAGCGCATCAAAATTCAATTAATCGATCAACCGTGCGTGTGTGTACGCGCCCGCGGGCTCTCGAGCGACAGATAAAATAAACGCGGCATAGAGGAAGTTGTATAGAGAGGTTTCCGGGTTAATTAGTCTGTCAATGCGGCCCGCTCGCTCTGCATGGGACAATATGCGGGAAAAAAAAAAGGAAAAAAAAAAGAACGGGGATGGTTGATTCGACAGCAATCGCGTCCCTTTCGAATGACGTGATATATCGTGCTGTCTGCTACTGTCGTGCACTATGCACCTAGATATCTGCATCTTGTTCGTTGTTTCGCGTTTATGTCACGCGCATACATCCGCAAATGCCCGAGTGCATCAAATCTACATGACACCGTAAAATTTTTCCAATTTTTCCGTCAGGCCGAAAGTGCGATATTAGCATGTTGCAATTCGCCGCAGGTTAAAAAAGAACTCTCGCAGTATTTAATCACTCTCTTTCTGGCGCCGACTGCATCAAATTATTGGAAAGTTCTAAATGACGTTTCTAAAATAATTTGTCTAATTGTAAACTTACACGCAAATTTTTGTCAACTTTGAAATATTAATTTCCTTAAAAGTTCTTTTTTCATTCATTTCATTTTGGCATTGCGTCAAATAAAAGTAACGTTTATTAATTAATTCATAGACGTAGTTATTTCTTAACAGCTCAGTGTAGATAAAAAAAGAACTGGTTAAGATACGACGTATAATTAATTAAAAATAAGAAATCAAATACTTGCAAGTGCACTTAGCTAGATTTGTATCTATTTAAATGAAGAAACTTCACGAAGTATGTCTCTCTTATTTTAATTGTAGATTTGTAAAGTCCTTTTCCATTAATGTGGATTAATTTTAATCTCGATTTAACTTATTTAAAATTAAATAAAATTGAAGTTAACGTTAATTCACATTGATAAATTAAAGTAATTTTTGCTAGTCGAAATAAACATCACATTTTGTTTATTATTCGTATAAATCCAGACCAACAATTATCTGATATTTATACTGTAAAGATTTGGATTCTGAAGTGAGCCGCTTAGAGATATTCAGGTCTGAAATCGCGTTTTTAACTTTTCTCTCACTAACTGGATTTCATCACCGTATTGACTAATAAAGGCATACGGCAGAAATCACAATTATACGGATCTTGCAGACAAGATTCGTCTTTCTGTAGAAACGCGGCATTTTCCCAAATACGTATATTATTGCCGCTGCAATAATTCTATTGAAAACTAATCAAATGAAACAAAGCTTCCAATATATACGTTTATCAGAAACATTATTAATTTATTAAAATTGAAAATGAAGGAAAAATGAATCTCTAAAACTTATATTATTTTAAAGAAATTGTTAAAAAATTATTTAATAAAATTGTTAAATAAAAATCTTGACACTAATTATAGAAACTAAAACGAATAGAAAATATAAATGAAGTAATGAATAGAATTATTGAATAAAAAAAGTTTCAACAAATATTTTATAATAAAATCAGATTAAAAGTTAAATTAAAAATTTATTGAGATAAAAGGGACAATAGAATTTATTATTAAAAATGTATGGAGTTCTAGAATTAAAGCGTGGATCGTAAGAATGCCTTCGTGTTAATATTGAACAAAAGTTGTCAACTGAACAAGTCGGCAACTGTATTTCGTTTACTGGATTTCATTAATCCAGTGGTATAGCTCGTGCAAACAATTCTACTATATCTACTGCACAATGTGTACTGTAAGGTGTGCTGTAAAGTAAAACCAATACGGTTCCGACATTCTCAGTTAATCGCATCGAGCCATTCCTGACGTCGTTAAGTCAATACTCGATCCTACGGTTCAATACGATGGTAATTAACAGCTTCTATAGCTTAGTTAAGTATATAACCGATACATACCTAAGATATGTTAGTGGCTTCTTCTGTACGAAGTAATTAACATATGATGACGTAAATAAATTCTGGATTTGACGTGATATTCAAATAATCGTATATTATATTAGATAAATTGTTGGTATTGCATAAAGAATTAAATATTACAAATAACGGTTACGATTTATTTATCTAAAGTAGCGCGTTCAGCAATCCATGTCCAACATAAAAAAATTGAAATTTTCATTTCAAATTGCTAGATTATGTCTGATTTTCACAAGAAAGTATACACAATTATCGCTGCATTTTTAATTGCGCTGTCAGTGTATGTACAATTATCGCTGCATTTTCAATTGAAAATAATCAAATTTGATTTTACACAACAATCCAACAAATATCATCGTGACGATGTACAAGAAGAGAAAAGCAGTCTTTTAATGATACGATATGTTAGATAATAAAATAATAATTGAAGCGATTAAAGATTAATGAGAAATTGATGACCAAATTAATACAGAACGATGTCGAAATTTGAGAGGATGGCGGACAGAAACTAGCTTAGGGTTCAACGAGAGTTAACTACGGATCAGAACCATTCCCGACGGGTTTCGCGGTCGACATCATAAACGTGCAACATGATGATTAAGACATGTAGGCGAGTCGTTATTCACGCTACGAACTGCATGTACTGAGAATCGACGAACGCGTTGCTCGTTTCGATGCAATGTGCTTTAATGATGTTACGGGCTCTCGGCGAGAGTGAGCGAGGGGGATGACCACGGCTTGTTGACCCATTTTGGACTTTGTGCACGGCCCGCAACTTCGTTGCGGCCACTGACGTGTCGCCGTCCGATGCAGCAACTTCGCGTATTATCGCAATAAGAACTTCGTCGGCTCCTGTCGTTCCTGCAATCCGTCCGTTCCGTTCGCGCATACAAACCTGCGGAATTCGATCGGATTTCACAACCGGACATCCGAGCGGACGTGGAAGGTGGAGGTTCCTAAAACTAACTTTATCTTCATCTTAAAATTGGAAAACGTAATTCTGCCGGTTATAAAGGCGATTTAACTCGAAAATTCGACGTGGGAGCCCGCTGATGAAATGAGAACGAATCTTCGAAGTTGCATTTGAGAGTTTAAGCAATCAATGAAATTTCCTGATCGTAAAAGAAACGAAAAATGAACTGAGAACGTTGATTTCATTTGTATATTTCAATGTATATTACGACAAATGGTGCTTGTATTAAAAGAAAATGGATTCAAGATCAATGTTTTACTTCGAAAATATCTCCCTTTCGACGTCTATTATCGGACAGATCTCCCTTAATATCTGTATAATACCTTGCTTCAAGCGGAATCAATTATCTCCAAGTCTGAGAGTTTGTCACTTGATTGCGTAACAAGCGATAATAGCTTCTGTATTGATATTCATTGCGAGTACTCCGGACTCCGTAATAATACGCTAGACGCGCAATTTAATGCCTGATTAATTAGGCATTAATTAAATTAACCGTTAATTATATATAATAGAATGTATAACAATAGCTGTAATAGAACCATCTGTTCTCTTTAAATTTGAATCAGTAGATAATCAGTGGCAGCAGTCCTAAGTATGTCATTGGTAAAGTCAATGAATAAAATGTGAAATATCTAACTTAGCTAACTTTTTTAGATGAATAAATTCAATGCATATGATATTGGAATTGACGTGTGAATATCGGTATTTTAATTATACAATGCTCAAACTTTTTCTTTTTTAGTTGAATTTTACTGATTACCCAAGTATGTGCCACTGAGTAATCAATAATTATCTACCGATTCAGATTTAGAGAGTTTAAATAAAAACATGCTACACAAGCACATACCTTATTGAGTTTAAAAAAATCTCTTGTATCGTTTATAACGACGCGAAAGGAACTGACTTACAATTACGGAGTCAGTCTTAGAGAGATTAAATACAATGAACTTCACCATCATCTGCTTCGTATGAAATATCGGTAACATATCTTTTCTTCAATTTAATGCTTTTCTTTAATTCAATACGCCAATTTTCAATTGTCATTGTGAACATGACATGCAATTATTTCGTACACTTGCGACTTTGAGAATCGATATGTAATACGGAGCGAAAAACTTCACAGTTCATTCGTTTAATTTCATTTTTCTTCTTTGATGTTTCTTTTCGCGCTCAAGAATTGACTCTGCTCGAAAAAAACTCGTCTCTTGCGAAATAGGAACTTGCGAAGGAGGTTGGTTCGCAGATGCCGTCGATCGAACAATACCTCTTCGATGAAGAAGGTCCCGCGTGCATGATGTTCATACGCGTAATAGCGTGTCATTGTCATTGATGTCGAGCAACGGTCGATGATTGCCGCTGACGTTGCCGGATACGTTACTATGATGATCCGAGTAGCGGCCGGGGTCCTGAAGAATTCTGTATGAGGGGCGCCTTAGTAGTTGTTATCGCCTGGAGGCACGGAAGTCGGCACTAGGCTATGCGAGGGTGACCACGCCTTCTGGCTCTGGCGACCAGCAGTTGTCGGATAGCCAGCAGCCGATCACCACGGTGAAGAAACCGATCAGGAGAGCCACAATGATGTAGATCTCCGCCTGTCCCAGCGAATCTGCCCAACACACGCGACATGACATGCTCGTGAAACGCACTCGATACGTGTTTGAAATGTGCCTGAGGTCAAGAGAGTAATTAAGCTTTGCTTAACGGCTTCGAGGCTAAAAAGTTGCATGCATTATGGGAGGATCATCAGTACACACGTTAGGTGCTAATACACATGCTTGTTGCTTCATCCCCTTCAGGTATAATTTGTTATCTCGAGTCCACATATACGGTACAATTGAATTAATTGCATCAGACGTTATATAGCGCTTGGGGAAATGTACGACAGAATTTGTGAAATCAAAGCAAAATCAAACACAATGGAATAGCGTAGCTATATATGGAAGAAATTACAGCTCGAAAATAAAAATAAAAGCCGAAATCATCTTTAGATTTAACACATTTTTCGCTTTGTTATCATTGATAGATCCAAAAGAAGTTTAGTTATTTTAGCCTGCAGTCATCTCGGCGAACTGTAGTAATTATAACACAGATTGATTAGCAACATTTAGAAGTTTTAATTAACTGAACATATGACTAAATCGATTCCTTGCCTGGCAGATTGCAAATTCACTGATTTGAATTCAATAAAAACAAAATTCCAACATTAA
>NW_017259185.1:1371786-1379138 GCF_001594045.1 Atta colombica | reverse complement strand
TATATATATACATATATAAAATATTTTTACTTTTTTTTGATGCATTATGCATTATAATTCCATAAATATTTCTATATGTTAATTACAGAATTAATTTCAAATTCCTATTCAATATCAGTGACTAAAGCCAATATTCGGTAACTTTTAATGACAGCGTCAGTGTCATTACATTTTCATTACGTAGATTTTATATATGTATACAAGCTATGCAACAACAATGTAATACTAATACTGTCATTAGAAATTAGAGAATAAGAGTCTAATTTAAGAATAAATACAAATATACAAATTTGAAATTAAAAATTAATTATTTTTGTCAATCAATAACATTTAAAAGATATATAAATTCACATGCTATAAATGATAAAGAATTAATATCATATTAGATACAAGTTCATTCTTTTTCATGAAAGTCAAGCAATTTTAGATGTCAAGGAACTTTGCGGTTCAGTGGAGTCCTAATCTGTGATGAAAATTTGAAATTTCCAAAGCGAAGGAGGCTCTTCTCGGCCAGGGTCCTATTTGAAAGTTAAAAGAAGTTCGAGCCAACGAAGAACACGAGCAGAACGACGTGGTTTTGTTTGTTCGTTTCATGAATTTTTCACAACCGTCGCCATTATTATCCCTACACTAGTCCCGGATTTACATCGATGTCAGTAAACGACTACTATCTGCAGCAACAGAAAAACAAAACTCATTGCTGTCATGTAATATATACGCTCATGATAAAATAGCGCAAAATTCTTCATGAAATTCACAAATATTAATTAGAATCTAATTCAATTTGCTAAACAATTCTCGTTTTCTGCTCGATCTTTCACAATAACTTAAAGAAACACGATTAAACTTCAAACACAATGGACACACATTATCTATAATGCGTAAGTCTAAATTTGAAAAGTTCCATTTCTAAAATAAGAAAAATAAGAAAATCATAACGAGCATAGACGTGACTTTCTGATAATTTTACTGAGATGTACAATAATTTTTTTATGTTGCATTCAAGCGTATACGTAACCGCAAGCGGACAAACTTCCATAAAATTGCAGCATAAGTCGTGGTTTTATGGTTCGACTATCATAATATAAGATTTCGTAGCAGATGCTGTTACGCCAAGATAGTAAACCAAAAAAAGTTTCCTCAACAAATTGCGACTACCAACTGATGTGCTGGAAGTCGACGAGCATATAATATAAATTGTATCCACGTTATGTCACCGTCATATGCACGAGTATAATTTACGATGATGTGGAATTTTCGCAAGCGAAATATTTACAGACATGAGTTATTTGAGAAATTAATAACATTTATAGTCTGCGAGTATTTTTATAGTTTTAAATCTCTGTATTAAAAATTGACCGCAAATATAGATAGAAAGAAATCCTAAAACTGCCCATTAGATTTAAAATATATTCATGCACGGTTTTAATTGTAATAGAAATATAATAAAAATAATATAAAAAAAGGAAGCTTATATAAATGTTCCTATGTAAATGATTAGCAACAGATTTTACAAACTTCATGCCTGTGCGAAAGCCCTTTAAGGCAAAACAGAATAAAAGAAAGTCCTTAAAATCTTTCACAAATGAAGTGAAGAGCTTACATGAAAAATCACTTGCATAGACATAGTATATTTAGGATGCTTTCCAGCAAGGGACACAGATGACACAGTGTAATACAGTGAATCATTATATTCTTGTTGTACGCAAATGTTAAACATAAGATTATATTATGCTATGCCTTTGCTGAAAAGGCAAATAAATAATATATATATATATATATAAAAACTGAACTAGGCACGGTTTGTTCATGTAAAAGAAAAAGAAAACACAACTCAAGTCTCTCTCTCTCTCTCTCTCTCTCTCTCTCTCTCTCTCTCTCTCTCTCTCTCTCTTCCTCCCTCTCCCTCTCCCTCTCCCTCTAACAATGATTGTTCTCTATCTATTAGAGAGAAAAGAGAAACCCGAGTTGTATTTTATTTCTCTCACATGGGGGTCTCACATGCTCTATTTATATTATGTTTATGATTATTTGCATCAACAATTTCGAAGTCTTTTCGACAAATTCTTAACAAAAAAAGGAGTTGGTGACTTACTCTCTAAATTTTTTAGAGTATACTTAATTAGAGTATATTTAATTGAACTTTTTAGAATAAATTTTACTTCAAAGAATTTAGAGAATAGAATTTCATCAATATCATTCACAAGTACGAATGTTTACACAATACAACAATAACCGAACACAAGCACAGAAGAATGACATAAATTCATTAATTACCTAGAGGACCCTTTGACTTCCACAGGCCTTTGATGAGAGTGGGATCGCCGCGACGCCAATCGCGCCATCCTCGACCCCGACGAGCAGGCCCCTGCTTGTCGGCCCACCTTGAACCAGTCTCGGAAGCTGCGGCACCGCCACCGGCTGCACCGCCACCGGCTCCACCGCCGGTCGACCCACCAGTAACACCGAGACCGAAAGTGGCAGCTCCGGCAGCGCCGGTGGAGAAACCGGTAGCTCCTCCGCCACCGCCGCCGCCGCCGCTTCCGGTAGCACCACCGATAGAACCACCGCCGCCGGGGCCCGGGGTGCTCGGCGATGAACCGGCCTGCGGCTGACCGTGGCCCCCAGTACTTCCACTCTGTGGCATCGGCGCTCCCGCCGCTTTTTTGTCCGACCCGGAAATTTTCAGGAAGCAGCATGAAATGAATACAGTAAGACGTGCGCACCGTTAAACTACTCGATTCGCGTTCAATGATCAATTGGAGTTTCAATTGGCGGACTGTGTGCAATCTTCCTCCGATTCATCTATCTTCGCTTATCTAACGAAAATCGCTCGGAAGAGTTGCGGTTGTCATAATTGTTATTTTAAAGGAATAATGTTTGACTTTGTTCTCACTTTTGTTGATTCTTCAGAGAATCGCAAACTGCGAAAGCCAGCAAAGCAAATATTTTTTTTCTATAATAAATCACTATCTCTCTGATTTATTTTTCAACTTAAATAATATATATAATTTTTATCTTAAAGTAAAATTATTTAAGAATAAGAAAAACACTATTTCATTCGAGAAATCGATTTATCCAAATTTGGAAGTTTGTTTGTGTACGCAAATATAGAACAAATCTCATCAGAATTCTGAGAGAATCGATCTTAGCGTTAGATATGCGAAAGAGCAGTGTAATGGAGCAGAAGGTATCAGTGCGAAGGACTTTTCAGGTAGGTGAATATGCAAAGAGATCAGAGGATCGTATAAACTGCTTTACTAGATTTCCATTAATATTTCATCGATTATTCCCGCTTTAATTAACGGTCACGAATGATCGTAATCACACTAAAGACAGGAGACAATTCAATAACAGTAAATCGAGAATATAAAAGTATCAGAGTGGTCTTTTTCCTCTCTATATCGACGGAGCGTCTCCCTCATAGCTAATGCATGTACTTAAGGATACAAGAGAATTTCAATCCGTTAAATCGAGAGGTGACATTGATGTAAAGGATTGACGGCCAATTTACAGGGATGAGTGATGAATCGCATTTTCGGCACCACTCAACGTAATAGACGATGCTGAGTACAACAATAATAAAAGAGAAGATATAAATCGAAATTCTACAATTACGAATATGATTTTGATAAATATGTTAAATTGTTATAATTATGTAGTTGTTAATTACGTATCTCTAATTGCACCATTAATATAAAGTATTTATTCATTATATTACAATAATTATATTCGCCATTATCTCCAAATAATATTGCAATTAAATTCTGAATTACACAAATTCATAAAGAAACAATTATTTATTCCTTGTCGTATTTTACTCCTTTAGACTTAAATAAGCGTGATAAATTTGCCGTCGGAAAAAAAGACGACGTCTACAATATTTCCCACGACGCATGCGTGCGTGTCTATCATTTTAATTAAAAGAATTTCTTCTTATTAAATTTTCTCAAATATGTAGAACCGATACATAAATGAATATCAGATAAATAAGAGAAAAGATTTTTATCCCATATTGAATTTCACGCATGTTTTTCCATTTATCGAAACATTTATAAATAAATATTATCGCAATTACAATTGTAAAAAATATCATAATCTGTTTTGCTAATATTAATTTTTTTGTTACTAATATTAATTTTTACGAATAACAAAAAATTAAAAAACAAGTAAAATTTGCTAAAATAGAAAAAATGTTATAAATGGCAATTTTGTTTATTCAATAATTTTATTTCTTTGAATAGACGAGAATATTGAGGTTCAATATATATAAAATTTGTTGCGTCTTTTCTGCATAGCGAATTTAGCGAATCATGTCTTTTCTCCACATGAAAACAGAAATAAATATTCAGATTTTTGTTTTCATGAATAATCAAAAATTTTTAACGGAATTTTTACACACAAATAAAAATAAAAATATTTTTCTTATTTATCAAATATTGTTTATCAATTTCATATATTAAATTTTTATAATTACATTACTTTGCAATGATTAAATGATGTACAATACCTTAAGTAGCTTCACAATTGTAAGTAACAATTAAGAATCTTTAGTTATAAAATAAATATATAAAATTAGCAATATATAATTTAATTAATGCGATCTTTTTAATTAAGAAATGTGTAACATCGTCATTGTTAATATAAATTTGGTTGATAACAATTGTAATTTTTTAATAATATTTCACAGCAACTGAAATGCACTTTTCATTATTCCAAATCTACTTGACTTATGATATCTACTTCTCAAAAGATTTAAGGATACACTTATATTTAACGCGTGGAGGTTTAATTAGAATATAAATTTAAACTAAAACATCAATCAACGATTATCAAGTGCCATTTTCGTCGCATGCATAAGTGTCAAAAGTGTTAAGGGGGCTCTCTTTTTTTTAAGTAACTTAAAAAATTAATTTACCGTCAAATTTGCGAAAAATGTGATTGACGGTTTCGCAGCATCCTTAATGCAAAATCGTGTTAGCGGTATAAAGAATGCAAATTTTATAAAGAAAATTTTTTTTTAGTATTTCTACGTCGGTAGTATCGAGTATAATCTGCATATGTAGATTAAAATTTGGATCGTCGCGGTGCGAGGAATAACATTAGAAATCTAACCATGAATAGAAAATCGATAAATTTAAACAAAGTCTAATTTAGGATCAGCCTACAGCAGTCTGTATTGAAATTGGGCGAATTATTAAATCCGCATAGTGACCAATTTTGTTTTAACCAATCATCACAAAAATTGCTTTTTCTATATAAGACCTATTTTGTTCTTGGTGGCGTTTGAATTTTTGATTGCATAATTTCGCACATAATTATTATACAAACAAATTAAACTTTAACGTTTTGTGATTTCAGAAATTAACACACTCATCATAAATTACAGTTCGCTGGATTAATTAATTATCAAATGCAAAATTACAAAAAATAACACTAAACGACATTATTCTCAAACGTGAGTAAAATAATTTTGAAATTTAAATTTTAATAGAATTTATAAACAACTTTTCTTACAAATTATGCAAAATACAAAATACCAATTTATATACATGTTATGAATTACAATTCACTAGATTAATTATTAAATGTGAAATTATAAAAAAATCATGGAATCGATATTATTTTCAAACATGAATATAAAATAATTTTTAAATTTAAATTTTAATAGAATTTATGAACAACTTTTCTTTTCACAAATTATGCAAAATACAAAATACCGATTTTATAATGATCTATTTATGTTTCATTAATACGCTTATCTATGAAAGCAATTATAAAAATAATATCCTGATAATATTCTTATATTTAGAGAATTTGAATCTTTAATTACTTACCGCATAAGGAAAGCAACAAAATAGTGGCAAGGAAGAACCAACCCATACTTCATCAACAGGTCGTTCCGTGAGAAACCGTGCTACATCGTTAAACTTCACGTGTATGTCGAAATTGTCAGTGCCTAATGCTGCACATTAGAACGAAGCTCCTTAAAAAAAAAAAAAAAACATTTCATATTAGAAAGATAAAGCAAAATAAAAGAGAAATCCTTAAAAATATTTTTATTTTAAATTCATTTTTACTGACAAAGTAAAAGTGGCAGAAATTGAATTGAAGTCTATAAGATGAGAAGTCTATAATGTCAAACTGAAGCAGTTAATATTAAGATGTAAGTTGATATCAATGTAAGCCACAGTTGCGGGTTATCTCGATACACCGTTAAATGCCAACGTTTCGTGAATATTGCAGTTTACTTCATCAAGGCGAGAAACAACTCGATATTGATACTTGCCCTGATAAACTGCAAATAAATTGCAATGTTCACGAAACGTTAGCATGATGTATAGAGACGGAGATAATCTGCAAACCGAGTAGCTTCATTAAAGAAAATATCCATGGAGGTTTCAAAAGTATTATAGTGTATTGATATACTTATTCATAAAGTATTTCTTTAATAATAATAAAGAAATACTTTAATACTTCTTATTTCTCTATTATTAATAAAGAATAAAAAACACAAGATTTATTAGATTTTTAAAATTTATGCATAACTAAATAATATATAATTATAATTGCTTTGAAAATTTAGTTATTCCCTTTAAATTAATAATTCTCTTTAAATGTGTTCACATTCTTCATATTAAATGACCACATCTACATGTAGAGCTTTCCCGTAAGGCGGCTGCAAACGTCTGCATGGTTAACTACTATGAAAGCTCGAAAATTTCCTATCGGTGGATTGCATCGCGGAGGCATACGAATAATTGAAATGACCTACGTCAAGAACGGCCTCTATGCTGTGATGGCGCGGCATTCGCCATCCTATATAATCGCCGGCAAATAATGTATAAATTCGTTTTCGAGAGCGAGTCGCACAGCGTTCTCGACATTTCCGTAAACCAGTAAATGGCTTATGCATGAGCGCGCCAGTATGAATCCTGGCTAGCTGCGGGCAAGATTATATTCCTATTCGCGAAACACCATGGAACGTCGCATCCCCCAATCTCTACATTGTAAAATTGATATGCAAATCATGATCAATATTATCGAATCGGCTATGCATATCATTACAACCTAATTTCATAATATATTGTCTAACAGTGTTTAAAAATGATTTCTTTAAATTTCTTAATTAATCCATCAAAATTTAATTTAATTAACTTTTCGACATTGTTGCAGTCGGATCATAATATTACCACAGTTTTTCACGTAATATTTTTAAAATCATCAAAAATAATAGATATTTTATTCAATTTCGAGTATTCTATCGTATAACGCGAGTTTTAATAAATTTCAAAGAATTGATGACTTTGAATGATTAATTTGTTTACAATAATAGTGACAATAATAGCACC
>NW_017259185.1:1366261-1371686 GCF_001594045.1 Atta colombica | reverse complement strand
GAGAGAGAGAGAGAGAGAGAGTTACCAGCAAAAAATGAATCACTATTGATATTTTTTGTGTACATATGATATACAAGATGCTCCAGCCTAACTATCCCTTTTATCTTTGCAAGATAAAAAAAAAATATATTCAGACAAAAGAGTTGCATGAACGAAGCATAAATGATAGAAAATCAATTTTTTATGATCATATGAAAGCTATTTTTTTACTGAATCAAGTGATTTTTTTATATAATATGATTTTTCTAATTATTCTGCAGCATATGAAAGTATTAAGTTAAAGATTTTAAAAAAGTTAATAATTTACAAGATATTTTATAAGTATTTTAATTTGGCATTTTAATATAAAATCTATTAATTTTTTGTACGTTTATAAAAAAAATTACGAGAGATATTTTATATTTCAAGTCAATATGTGCCAGAATAAAATATGTAATAAACTAGTAAACTAAAATATAATAATAACTAATAAATTATTGATTTAGTTAACATATTTATTTCAATAATTTTAATCAATAATTAAAGGAATTATATTATAAAAAAATCATACAATTTTATTTACAAAAATAGCCATGATCTTCATCTGATCATGAAAAATCATTTTTTTTTTTTTTTTTTCAAAAATTGATTTTACTATTATTTGTGCCCCGTCAAATGATAAGATTTTTGTTTGAACATATTTTTTTTTCGACTTCAAAGAGATAAGACAGGTCAATCACGTTAGAAATATCTTGTACATATATAAATTTAAAACAGAATATTTTATACGTATTATTTATCAATAATAAAGTACGATAATTAATCCGGCTGTATTTGAGTTCATTCATTTCATATTAATTAAGTGCATGAAATTATAAGGAACTATTATTAGTAATAGTTAATAGAATACGTGCTGATTTATTGAATTATATTATCAAATGAATATATATGACTAATAATGTTCAACAATTCAACATATAAAAATATATAATTTTTCATTATAAATCTTATTATTAGAATAAGAGAGATTTATTTCTAATTAATATACTAACGAGGATTATGAATTATATTAAAGAAGCAATTTACGAAGAAACTGCAATTGTTAATTGCAAAATCGTGTTTCCTGCGATTTATGACGTTTCTGAAATTAAATTTTAATCACGCACAGTAGAGTAATTTGTAGTAGCCAAACTCGTTCTACAAATATATCTTTATTTATGCATGCATGCATAAATAATGTGTATATGTGTATATGTGTAAATAAAGTGTGTGTGTGTGTAATTATAAAATGATGTGTAAAATTTGTAAAAATGCAAAAAGATTCTATTCTCTAATTTCAAGAAACCTTTATCGTTTTGCGTTTCTCATCGAATATTATCACTGGATTAAAGAGAGTTTTAAATCGAAGGAGATTACCTGAAAAACACTCAGAAGTCGAATACAGTGTAATTAGGACCGTCATTTGCATTCGTATCGATAAAATCGAGCTTTTAATATTGTTGTAAATATTAAATCGAACTATGACTGCGTCTCATTTGGCGTTCACAATGCTTGTGAGCATCATTTGTCCTCATTTGATAAACAATAAGGATGAAATGATTCCATGAGTGTCAGCCAGCGAGACACAATTGAAAAGCACCAGGATAATTGACAAACAATAGGAACAAATATATATTATTTTATTCTTGTTTTTGACATTCAGTAAAAAACATTATAAGGATAAAATAATACGATTATAGCCCAATTTTTCATTATTCAGATTAACTTGTAGTTTAGATTTAATCTCACTTAACTTGATAATAATGTAAATAATATTATTTTTTTCTAGTTGTGATTAATCTAGCTGTGATTAATCACTAAACTAATATTTTGGTAGTGGCAACTTTAAAAATTATTCACTATAAAATCACCAATTTGTGATTAATTATAGATGGAAAAATACAATTTTACATTATCAAGATATAAGACTAATAATAACAAGAATTAACCAATTTCTTCTATTGTTATTATTAAATGCATGAATAGAATAAGGTGTTTGATCGCTCTTAAAACATACAGTCGATGACTAATCGGAAATTAATTCAAAATGTTATAAGCCCATATAGAACTGTTATTAGAAATTCAACATTAATAAGAAATTTGCTAAAATTAAATTCGCCATTATGCGCAATGAAACATTTGTTCTTTGTTCGCGTCTCATGCTCCAACATGCTCTAAAATGATTCTACCATAACATTGGCTGCATTCAACAGAGAAAGCAGCTTTGCAACTGTTGTACAATTCTTCAATACGATTGATTCTTGCTTTTGATTCCTTATATATCTAAACGTATAAATCAATCATAATGAAGAATTTGATAACAATTGCAAAGTTGCTTTCTCTGCTGAACGCAATTATTTACTCTCTCCAACGCGCTCGTTGAAGTGAGTAGGAGCTATAACAGGAACATATTGGAGCATCTCGAGCATACGACGCAAACAAACCTGTTATGTCATGATTGATGGCTGCCAGATAAATCCCAGCTCCATGCGTTGAATAGATACGATCAATAATAAATTGGAGGAAGTAAGGAAATCGTCGCAGAAGAAAGTTAATTAACGAAAGTTAATTAACAAATAATCAGACTTATGTTCATCGTGCGCTTTATGGAACGCAGCTTATACCCTATGAATAGTGATCCAAGCCCCACAAGCACCATCTATGAAGAATCGATCTTAAGGCCGGTATTCATAATCAGAGCTTATATTTAAGACCGTCTTAAGTATAGTCTTAAGATGTGAATGTGTTATGAACGAATCAGAGGGCCGCAATAGCGACTGAGGACATTACTTAAGACAGTCTTAAAATAAGAATCGACTGTGAATACTGGCTTTAGTCATGAATCAGTAGTTCACGATACTTCGATTCGGCAGTCAGTGCGTTTATCGATGACGTAACGACCGACGGCGGTGGCGATAGCGCCGGTGACGGCGTCTAGTGGTGTCTCGTCGTTCCCGCGCATTGTCAAGTTGGCTTTATTAGTTCGAAACAGAAGTGAACGGGAAGAGTTTAGAGCACTTCAGAAGTATATCCTTATGAGGATATCTCGAAAATTATTCGAGAACTGTATAGTTTTGGAAGCTGATCGTGTGTTAACATATCGTCTATGAGTATCGATCGAGTATTGTGAGTGAAACAATGGCAAATCGAAACTGGCCGAGTGACATCGATCGGATCTGCGAGGCGATACACGGTTTACAGAAATCCTTGGAATGCACGATTTGGTAAGTTTGTATTCGCGACGTCGCGAACGTGGACAGATTCATCGATCTCGTATTTTTGTACAACGCAATCAACTTGTTATTTTCGTGCTGTTTCGTGCGTAATGACTGGGACAGATATAGGTTAGGATCGTGCAGTGCAACAAGTGTCCACCTCGCAGCAATCATGAATCGAGGCAGTTGACGATTTTCGTAGATTCTGGATATGAACATGTTAATAATATTCTGATTACCTTAATTTAATATCAAGCTTATAGATTATTTTATCTAAATAAGTATATGTAAACTGTAAACAAAGCAATATGTATCAAACATAACATTCTGATACTATTTAAACAATATATCATGAATAACGAAGAAATTAAGTTTTTATTGATTTTATGTGAGAGATATTGTATTAATTAAGGATTATTAACTCGAAGAACTTTAATTAAGTATCAAACTCGCTTATACATTTTTTATCCAATTAGAAATATATAGAGATACAAGAAAATGTGTTTCAAATCTAAGATTATAATACTATTTAAACAATATCAGGTTGTGATTTCATTGAACTAGTATACATTCTTACTTAAAATGAAATAGATATATAATATATTTGTGTGGACAAAAGCAAGATAATTTTAATGCAATCTAGTGTAGCAATAAAGAACTGGTTCATTATATGATGAATCACAGCAAAGCAATTGACAGATCTACATGAGACTATATTAATTAAACTTTAAGTACCTTAATTAAAGATTAATCTTGCTTATAAATTTTTCCTTTAAATGAGTCAGAGAAATATATAAACAAACAAATGTGTTTTAAATATAAGATTATAATATTTAAATAATATTATGTCCTCTTCATTGTAACTAAACTAGCACTTATATGTTATGAGTACTTAAATATATATTTGAAATTTTTAGCAAAAATAATATAAATAATTTTAATAGAATCCAGTGCAGTGAAAAAGAATAGATTTATTATATTATGAATTACAGCGAAGCAATTAATAAATTTATTGATTCTACATGCCATATTAATTAAACTCTAGATATTTTAATTACAAAAAAATATGTATCAAACATAAGATTATAATACTATTAAACAATATTTATGGAATTAATTAATTCTAAGTGATCAATTATTTGTGTAAATCAAGATTTGATTAATATTTTCAGAACAGTTTTTTTAACTAATCATTTCATATTGTTTCAGTTTGGAGTTCCTGACAGAACCTATCAAGACCCGATGTGGTCATTCATTCTGTAAAACTTGTGTAGGAAAAGTCTTAAAAATGAAAGACGCTTGTTGTCCACTGTGCAAGAAAAGTCTTAATAGACGCAACATTTCCAAGGATGATGATCTGCAAACTTATATTGAAAAGTTCAAAAATCTTGTCACTGCCATCCAGAATGATACTAACATCGAGTATACTGAACGTAAGTACATTGCAAAATTTTGCTTCCCTGAATTGATCGAGTTTCGATTGTATCCGAATTAATGCGACATAAATCAATTTGAAATCTCTATCTGGATTATTATCGGTTAATCACAATCAGACGATAAAATTGTAAAAAAAACGTAGATAAGATATAATTCCTCTGGGAAACTATTCTTGTACTGCACACTAAACCATCACGATATTGAGAATCATTACTGCACGGATAAAATAATCGTAATTTCCGTTGTAACTATTGATCCGCGATCTGCTATTGTGTTATTCAACTGGGAATGGAAGTTAAAAGCACGGCGCAGTAGACGCCCTGCCATAAAAGTACATTAAGTGAGGTCAGCACTACATTCCTCGCTGTGCGGGATGGTGGAGGCCTGAAAAATTTAATTCTCGATACTCTTGGGTGTCTCGATTCATGCTATACGTTTTAGAGAAAGCTCAATGTTTTATGAGGCCCTGGAGTTTGGGTATCACGTACCTTCCCAACGTTATTCAGCTCCCTTGCGTTGAATATTCGAAATGTCCTTACTGTAGATTTCCTCTGGTCATATTTTTCATTTTTTATTATAACGTCACTCAGTCATTACACATTAATCACATTTTGTTGATTTATAAAGATATATTCCATGAAAACGGAAAATAAATGATTCGTCAATAACCATGTAAAATCAAACTATTTTTTATTTTATTTTTAAAAATGAAATACATATCAAAATTGGATACATTCAGGCGCATCATGACTTTG
>NW_017259185.1:1360269-1366225 GCF_001594045.1 Atta colombica | reverse complement strand
TATATATATATATATATATATATAAAAGATTAAAACATTTTATGGGAACAGCGTTTCTCTGAATGATAATTTGTATTTTGCCGTGCATTAATTCCATTGACGCGCTAGACGTTGTAATATGTTATGATATTATTACCAAAATTAATTTATAGTTTTCCGTACGATAATTGGATAAGATCGTATATAATTAGATAAATCTCGTCTATACTTGAGATATGTTAAGATTAATCACATAAATTTCTATCAAAATTCTTAAAATTCTTTTCTTAATATTTTAATTAAATTTATTAAAATGTTTTATAATTTTAGAAATAAAATGAATAGTGGATAAAATAAAATCAATTTAAATCTATTATGTCAATTTTAAATCATCATGTATAATTATTTTTTGAACGAATATGTTGATTAATGCGGGATATCAAACAATTATATTCAATTATTGAAAAAGTAAACTATAATAAATGCGATTGTAGCCAAGTTTTACTTAGTCATATTGTTATGTAAGAATTATTTATATATTTCTTCAACAACATCAGCAAATAAATCGGGGCGGTTTTGTCAATATCTGCGATAAAGCTTCAATAATCTGTTACAGTGTTATCGCACTCGAAGAAGCCCTGTAATACGAAGGAAAGCTGTTCTTATTCAGATTATAGACACCCTAGCCAAGATTTTAACAAAGAAAAACATTCTAAGAAGTCTAGTTGCCAATCGAATCAAAATGCGAACAGGCAAATCGACAAACCGTCGACAAGCCGTGAAACAATGATTGATCGTGATAATCCGCGATGCGGTTTAAAAGTGTCAAACGAGAAGCCTGAAACTTTACCGAACCTCTATTCTGCTCTTCCTAGCGATGAGACTTGCATCACGGATGCCAAAATTCGCTCGTGGCTATACCAGTTTCCCCATAACCTGAGTACCGATAAATCGGATATCGATGATTCGATCGCAAAAAACAAAAAATCATCGATCGAAGATGAAGCTCAATCAATCATTTCATTATCCGACAAAAATAATAAATTTGACAAGATCGTCGAAGTACATCGCAACAGAATTAACGCAAAATGTCGGTCAAGTCAAAATAGAAAACAGAGTACGGATTGCTCAGAGCGTATCGATGAAGACAATACGTTGTCCCAGATGAATAAAGAGGCGAACCAGATTGACAAAGAACTCAATTCCACTTCGAACAAATTGAAATACAAGACGTTTCTTACTAAAATACGCGCAAAGGAAAATCGTGAGAAGAATGCGAAGTCGAGTGTCGAGGAGACTAACAGTCAAAATAGCTCCTCGTCATGGATGACAGCGTACGATCCAAATGCGACAGCTATGCCTTCGTGTTTGGGTATGAAGAGCACATCTGCGATCAGCGAACAATCCACCGCGAACTGGCTCTCTATGATCGAATTTGAGAAAGAGATGAAACGCGGGAGCAAAAGAAAAGTAAAAAAATTGAACGTGAGCATCGAGAAAAATAAAAATCTACCTCGGATAATTGAGGACGTTATACTCTCAGAGAGAAACAAATATGATTCGGCTAGACTTGCGGCAAGTCATAAAAAAAGCGAAAAAGAGACGAACATATCGCCGGAGTCGAGCGATCGGAAACAGAATGCGATTGATAAGAATCTAAATTTATCGGACGCAAAAGTGAAAGCATTGATTGACACAAACAATCAGACGGAATTATTTGATGAAGATGGGGCCAACTGTTTGAAATCAATGTATCTTATCAACACATCTGCCACATTGGAGGAAGACAGGCAAACAGACATAACAAACCTAAATATCAATCAAATAAACAAAATTATTGGCCTCGATAACGTCGCGAAAGATTGTGAGAAAAATTCCACTGATTATAGCAATGTACCACCATCGCAGCGAAAAAGATTAACTGCAGTAACGTCAGAGAAATTAAACGAATCTGATCTATATGAACACGAAAGAATTCGTAACATTTCGCAAACTTCCACCGACAACTTTGAAACTTTGTCCGACTGCTTATCAGCCGAAAAACAGTCTCTCGGATCTCAAGAGATCAGTAATGTTCAGGAGACACTGGATGAAACTGTATCTTCTCAATTATCATCGACATCAAAAAAAGGTCGGCTATCCTTGAAAAAAAAGCGGATTGATAATAAGAGCGTTGAATCGCCGCTTTTAAGCGATTATCCGCTATCATACAGATTTTCGATAGACATAAATTGTATCAGTGATCGCAAGAACGTTAATTCGCCAGTATCAAAGGATGATAAGCTGTTTGAAAGTCAATTGAAAGTTGTGAGGCGTGACTTGAATTTCAAAATCCGCGAAATTCAACAACGAACCGACCAAGCTACGATATCCGCCAATGCATCAAAAGGCATAATCGAAATTGAAAATAACAACGAAAATGTTTCCAAAATTCTTCATCAGGACAAAAAGTTCAGTCACAATTTTACTGGTGAATCTACGGTGTCGAAAAAATACCTCTCGACAAAGTCGAAAAGTGTCGAGAATCAAGGACGTCAATCTCTCGTGAAATTTATACAATTAGGTTTGTTAAATATTAAGAGGTTAAATCGATATTTTTACGCAGGCCCGACTAAACGCGAAATGTCGATGCCAGCAGAAGTTCGAGTTACTTCGGTGTGCAATATGCAATTAAGCAGATCCGAAATGTATGCAGCAACATGTTCTAATCCATGGAATGATTCCCAAAACTCTAATAATATCACCATGGTGGAGAATATTTATTTCGCGAAAAATAATAATTTAAATTCGAATGAAGTAGTTTCAAAAGAATTTCCCGCGTTACAGATTTGTACAGCTTCAGCGACTTCGACACCCAAAAAAAAAACCGATTCTCATTTAAATGAAACGAAGAACACAAAGGTTGTACATTCTTCATTGAACGCAAATCAACAATTAAATAAGTCAATCGAGAACATCACTGAGAAAAACGCGCAATTTTTTCATAAGCCATCTTACGTGGACAAGAACGTGATTCACGGGATCTCGCATATTTATCCAGGAACGTCAAAATCTATTAAACTGCTGTCACCGGATAAAGATTCGCAGTTGAAATTTTTCGCAATAGACTCCCCAACGAGCGAGCGCGATAAGTTGCGACGCGCGAGCTCGATTAAGTCCGTAATCAAAGGAAACAACTTTTCTGAAATGAAAAATTCACACCTCGAAACGTCTACGCTGGCCGAGGCGCAGGAATCTTTCATCGAAAACCTCTGTAAAAAGAGAAAAAGAATGAGATATACCAATGACAGAGAGCTATTTGAGGACAGGCTCAGCGATGAAAACGATTCTAGCAATTCTGCCACTGACAGCAGTCGAAGTACAATAAAACTTGACAGATACAACGAGTTATCTAGGAAAGCAAACTCGAGTCGTTTGGACGAACATAAAAAACGTCGTTTGAGTTCCTCGGATGACCAGGATGTCGAGGAAATCTCGTCGGTTTCTAAACAACAGAATGCGCCCAGAAGAAAATCGAAGATTTCTAGCTCAGATTCGGAATCGGAGACGCATGTTACGAAAAATTTGAAAAGGTATTAATGAAAATTATATAATTATATAAATATATATAATTTATATAATTATATAAATTATACATATAATTATTTTATTATTTATATATGATTCTTATATATATCTTATATAAATCAATTTATTTTATTGATCTATTTTTCTGTTTTCAAATTTTTTTTCTTTTTATTTTTATTACCGATCTTATTTTATATTCATAGTTTCTATTTTAAACTTATCTGTAACTGAAATCTATAATTATTGCTATTGGTCACAATTTTTATCTACATTCCATAATTAACAAATATTGTTTTTTCTGAAGCAACTTCCTTTCCTCTTTCCAATTTTTACAACTACTTTCAGTGATTATTATTACGCGCTGCTATTACCGTTACTTCTTAGATGAAGTAATGCAACAAAGAGAAAGAAATACACTCTTCGCATTTAATCGCAGAAAAATACTCTTGTCAGAAACATAGGTCTTTTATTTACACCATCATTATTTTTTTCTTTTTCAAAAATACAGCGACAATCAATGTGCCCAACGAAATTCATCGATTACGGATTCGGCTACGAAACAATGTTCGACTAAGCAAGATTCGGAAAATCTTCGTATGCGGAATATAATCGATAAATGGAGCAACGAACACACGGTGCAAACAAAGTTGATGAAGGAAAGTAAAAATAGTCAGAATAGCCTCAAATCAACGAAGAGCCAATCCGAAGAAATCCTGGCGAGCCATCAATCGTCTCACTCAAGTAATGCACTCAATATGGAGAAGAACTCAAAGCCAAGCCAGAAAAGTTTCGCGAGAGAGTCGGATATATTTGAGAGCAGTAGTTTCTTCAATTCGGACAATGTTGATTATATATTGCAGTCGACAAAGAACGCGAACGATACATCAAAGAAGATCGCGAATTCTTCAAACGATGACATTATAAACAAAGTGCTGCAGATCGATAGATCGCGGAGTAACACCGAGGGACGGTCAGATTCTGTTTCACGGAACGATACCACGAGCCAAAGAGAAAAGGATAACAGAGAATTATTACAGGACAATTTTGATGAGATCATTGCCAACGTCGAACAGCTACAAAGCGAGGATTTCATACCTTGTTCTGAACAGCCAGATCACAATCCCAATCGCCCATTAACAAAACAGAAAACGTCGAACTGTCTCACAATGATAGATGAATCGTGTGGCATTATACAGGAAACTCTGACCATGTCTCCGTCATCGACGAACGACATGTTTTATTCTTCTAGAAACATTAAAAAACTATCCGCAACTAATGCTATTTCAAAATTTCAAGAAACATTCAACGAATGGATTATAAAGCATTCTGATAAAGAGAACGTTGCCTGCAACCAGAAAAGACATGGTTACATGGGTGATCAAAGAGACAAAAGTAATTCATTGATAAACATCGATACATTTGACAAGGACTCCCGTAAAACAGTTACATCGAAGCATAATGTATCGCGAGAGAAAGAAAAGTTCCCCGAAGAACGTAATGTTTTAATACAATCAGCGAGTCGGCTTGACGTCAATAACGATAAAATATATGCAACAGTTACTGACAACGAATCAATTTCAAAAGATGATACTTTCGATGATTCGCTTATGAATATTACGCAGCATCAAGTTCGATTACAAATGTTTGAACGGGATCTATTCGATACTGTGTCCCAAAATCAAATAAAAACGACAAAAATGAATTCGCAGAATGATCCGTCACAAAGGGAACAACGCACTCCAAAAAAGAGAAAGCAGAATATTCAGGATAAAAATACGGAACCAGAGGTAAGTGTTCGCAATGTTAATATTTCTATATTTATCTATGTCTTATATTAACAAGACTATATTTATATTCTTTTGTTCTGCAATTTTGAGATTCCGAGAAATAATGTTTCTCTAACATATATATCGATTCGCTACAAAGAAAATCTACAATTATAACAAATTTCACTTATATCTGCAAATGTAAAATTTATATTTCATATATATTTCATATAATCGAAACTCTGCTAACGTATAGAGAACGCATCATAAAGTTTTCTTTATGATGCGTTCTCTATACGTTAGAGTTTATGGAAATTTAAGGAAATTTCTTATCAAAATAATTCTAATTCGCATAATCAAATTTTTTCACTCAAGTTTAAAATAAAAAATCTGTACTATGAAATGTATAGCAATGTGGCCGTAGGTATTTTAAATTCTAAATTTAGAATACTTATGTATGTCGAATTTTAACCCTTTTATGAACGAGCACTTTACATCGATCTTGTAGCGTTTACTGTAATTTACATAGAAATAGCAATGAATTTATTATTATTATGGACAGCATGTTCCGTATGCGTGCGTGCGTGCGTGCGTGCGTGCGTGCGCGTGCGCGCGTGTGTGTGTGTGTGTGTGTGTGCGTGCGT
>NW_017259185.1:1355642-1360169 GCF_001594045.1 Atta colombica | reverse complement strand
CTTCACGCTTGCGCTATAAAGTGCACCATTTTTAATCTCAGTTAGTAAATTATAATGAAATTAATACGGGTGCGATACATTTTGATCCTTTTGGTACAAAAACTTTTCACTGTACAATATGTATATAACGAGTATCACATAACACTTTTAAACAGGAATGCTTCGCCGACGAAGACGATATTGTGGAAAATACTCCTGAGAAAAAAATGAAGAAGTAAGTACACGTTTTAAGTTCTTCTTTCTTACTGTGTACTTTTCGTGCTTGTTACATGCTTTTGCTAGTTAGATAATTTGCATGCACGTGATCATAAATACAACAGTATATGTACACCGTTGCATGAGTCACAAAGAAATGGGACGAGACTATTCCTCTGTTTTTTTGCAACTTCGAATAATATATTAAAAAAAGATATAGGCAAAAAATTAAAAATAATAATAGATGTATATATTATATAATACATAACGTGTGAAGATTTCATGAGATGTACAGTTTTTATTCGAAATTCTTTATATATTCATTTTTATGTAATTTTACGCTAATTAATCAGTATATCTGTTTCAAATAGTTCCGTCCGAATTAATTTACCCTACTGGTTTGTTCGAATTTATTTGATCGAAAATATAATTTGTCTTCTTACAAATATATTATTTAAAAACTTTTTTTCTGCTATTTTATGACTTGGTCTGTTAATGTAACATCTGTTTTTGTGAATATTTTTTATTTTTTAAAATTCTTTAATCTCGATTGTTTAGAAATCTGTTTACAATCGCTTAGAAAATCGGAAATCAATATTTCCTGAATATTTCCTTATTAGCTCGAGACACACGCGAAGTACATTATTGTAATGTTGCAGCAGTGGAAATTCCATGATCGAGTCAGGAGAAAGTGCAAAGCCATCGTTTTTAACCCCACTCTTGAAGAAAGCCGAATGGACACCAAATACATCAAAATCGCATCAAATAGTTAACCCTCTGAGTGGCTCGAGTACACCTATAAAATTGGAACCGTCTTCGCAAATGATATTTGAGATGAGAGATGAGGATAAGAAAAATGAGCGTATAAGAAACGATGGTATTTTATTGGCGAAGCAAATGAATGCAAATATGTTGGAGAACGTCCATTGGCAACCTGACAAGCGAGACCTGTGCTTCGTATGCAGTGGATTATCTGCGAAAGAGATCATCACAGTGAAAGAATTCGCGGCAAAACACAACGCGAGTTACGTGAACCAATTCGATCACAATGTGACACATGTTATCGTGAAGACCATCGGTGAGCAGAATATGGCAAATAGCACATTGAAGTATCTGCAAGGTATCGCCCATCGAAAGTGGCTAGTCAGCTATAGGTGGATCGAGGATTGTAATATGCAGCAGAAGCTACTGGACGAGATTCCTTATGAGGCAACCACGCACACCGATGTTGTAACTAATGGCGCCGGACCTCGTAATTCGAGATTACGCGACAAAGATCTCTTTGAGGGCTTCACGTTTCTCTGCATCGAACCGTATGACAACGTTTCACTGAACCAGTATGAGGTTAGTCCTTAGTCATCTACATGTGCGCGATTGCTAATGAGACAACGTTACATTCACGTTCCAAAAACATCGGATTTATTTTCCTCAAAGACGCTGTTAATTTCTATTCAAAAATACAGAGTTCCTTTGACTTGTAATTAAAACAGATGTATTGTACATGTCGCTGGACTGAAAGGATTTTTATTTACGCTTCTCCTACGCGTTCGGTCGCAATCACGCCATTTCAAGTTGGATCCAGTCCAAACTGATGTAAGAATAAAAATATCTTTGGTTTTTAGGATTTGTTACGTGCAACCGGAGCCACAGTGGTTGATTCCTTCGAAGCTCTCGATAAGATGGGGGGTCTGAAAGGCGTTGTGATTCAAGACAATATACACGACGACAAAACAATCGGTAAGTTATCACAAATAAATATACACGTCGTATACACAATACTTGTGGAAATATTTCAATTAAGATCTAATGCATGTATTGATTTATATAAATATTATTGTTTATAAAAATTCTCCACAAAAAAATATTAAAGTACATTTGTATTTTGATTTTCCTGATAGAATATTGGTATCGAACTTTGAAGGCAGCACCCATTCTTGTAGATTGGATAGTCGAATGTATAGGTCACTACAAATTATTAAAGCTTACGCCCTACAGTCCATGTCTCTCGCCGCAAGATTTTTGTGCTATCGGTTATCCACGAGAACTCATAGAAGAAGATGAGGACTACAGCGATAACGAATAGAGGGAGAAAAATATATATATATATTTGTTATCTATTAATAATTCGTTCCAGTGTTCAATATTTTCAATCAAAAGAATTAAATAGTTACAGTATTTTCATATTTGCTATATTACACGCGTACATATGTAAATTTAATTCTCATTCGATATCTATCGATAGGATATTAACTGTTATATAAGATTTCAGTGTTTTTATTTTTGTATACAGTATATGACTACATGTTAAATATATTGTAAATTATTTATGCTTTTCTAATAAATTTGTTTTTTGTACGCTGAAGTTTCTCTCATTATTTTCGCACAATTTTCGCATGTTCATTTGATCAATGTCTCGTTTATTGTACCGTCGCGAGTTCGTTGTCCGTTTTTCGAAAACTTCTTCGTCGGGATCTTACGTAGCATTCCAATTTAGCCTCAAGAGTTCTCCAAGACCGCGGTAAATGCCGGTCGCAAAATGCCATCTCGAGATACCTGACGCGCTTCTCACCAACGTGAGAAAGTAAAAAGAGAACATGAAATCCATGCGGACGTGATGACAAAGGACAAGTCTTTTCGCGATACGACAATGCTGTGTCGTCATCCAGATCGTAAAGTTCGTTTGTCGTGAAGGAATGCCGAGGATATTCATATATTCACCCAACACACGTACCCATATTGATTTGCCCGGGACCACCTGTAGCCAACTCTCATCCGTTCGCGCACCGCACAGCCGTTTATGAATCTCGCCCAATTGTACGTAGATGAGAGGAAACGAGCATTCTGTATTCTCACCTTCGATATTAATATCGCGACGATACATATATGAAGAGTGAGTCGGGGGATTCACGAGAGTTCAGGCTGTAAAAACACACGTATTTCCTCTTAAACGTTCCGCACTGTTATTATGTAATCGATTGTATCCGCTCCGAATAATATCTCCGACGTGCGTCGCAAATTGATGAAAATATATTCGATGTTTACTGCCAATAGTCAATGACGCTGACTTGCAAATTATATAGACAGAACCCACATTTAACAATGGTAGTCATACATCGCGACAGCACGTTTTGTATGAACCGCGGTGAATTTTGATTTGAAGTAAGTTACTCGGGATTTACCCGTCTCCTTTTGCTATATAGGAAGATTCGATTATGCCTTTTCCTTTATACTGCATAGCTACATAACCACAGGACTGTTGAAGTTCACCATTGTACGCGGTCTCTACTGTACCCATGTTTGCGAATGGTTCTCAATTGAACGGAGTATTGAAGGATTCTATTGTATTTTCACGCGACATAACTCCACGGCCATTTATATCATTCGCAGGTGGCAAAATACTAGAACATTATCAAACGATCCTTCATTAAATTGAAATTACGATGCAGACGTTGCGTTGATGAGAAAAATATAAGCTTTTTTCTAAACGCTAACGAGAAAAATATGAGCTCCTCTATTACACCCGACAGAAGATGCAAATCTTTTTGATCTTGAGAATGTTGCTGCGTTGAGATTTAATTTAATTAATAGCTACCGTAATTTTTCTATAGTGCTTATATGTATAACGAAGAAAACATCTCAAGGAATATATCAAGTCAAGAGAAAGTCAATGATTTTATATCATAATTATTCATAAAAATCAAAATGATGATTTTTGTTACAAAATTTGTTTATGACATTAAGAATCAAAATAAAGACATTTTGATTTTTTATTCACTTTTGTATGTTCCTTGAGTTTCTGTCATGGATATTAGGGAAATAATAAATAAATCAGTTCGCTTGTCTATACTAGATAAGCGCCAATCTAGCAAGCATGTGCTGATTATATAGTCATTAATCACACTTGCGAGTCATAATACCACTCATCAGATATTCTCACTCCATTGCACGTTACCGGATCTTCGTGTACAATATATCTCCTGTAACAGTAATATTCACGCGTGTGGTATGTCGTTGCGGTTTGTTACGTAAAGCATAGGCGATAATTAACGGCAATAGCCGCGTGCTTTATGAGTCTCTGCTTAATCACTTCAAATCGCAACAAAGTTCCATGCTGTCCCTACAATTATCGGAGCATTCCATTCGGACGCTACGTTAATTGCATCGCAAGTTCATCTAAATGCATCTAATCCATCAATCTATGTGAAAACGCGTGTGTTCAACCATTAAACAGTCATTCTTGAATGATTCGAGCATCAAGAGAATCTCATCCGAAAGGCATGGAGATTTTCGAAACATTTTCTTTTTCTCAAAAATATGAATATACTTCTCAAA
>NW_017259185.1:1335951-1355542 GCF_001594045.1 Atta colombica | reverse complement strand
TATACGTAAAAATCTAAATAGAGATTTCCGCATAATTTTTTCTTCTTAAAAGTAAGAGAATATATTTCTCAAATTTACATATGAATATATTATGAAAAGAGAAAATTTAATCTTTGATATATCTATAAATAATGCTTCTCTCTTATTACGAGAAGGAAATATAATTACGTAACTATATGACTGGTTGAAACGGGTTAATGCACGTTCATATCTATGAATGATAGTGGACGATCACCGTCCACTATCCATTCCATTGACGTTCCATTGACCAATTATGCCTTATGTACGCTTCGAGACAATACCGTTCAAATTATGTGGTAAAATTACAATTTACGAAAAGTACGGTAATAACTTTTTATTACTTCGATGAATTACTGTATAAATCGCTATTTTTTGAAGCAACTCGTTTTTAAGTCAAGAGATCCAGTAAAATAAAGATTTCCTCTTCCCTGCTGCTTGATGTTTTTCGTTTCTCTTATGCTATAATAAGAAACACGTAAAAATGTTTTTAGAGAGTGGAATATACACCGTTTGAATTTCACGAAGCAATATAAACTATAGGATTTCAACAATAGGAATCGAGATTGCCAATGTTTACATTTTTTTCATTTTTATTTAACTTGAAATTGAACGTATCAATATTTCGATACATAGTACTATACTGAAGAGGACCCAAATCAAGGTATCTACTTTTATTTTATTAATATACCTTTACACACAATTACTAATGTCGGTTCGTATGAGCTTTTTCCGAATTTAACAACATTTTGAGTTTTTATTCAATTCATTCGATATGTTAAATCGAATTTTAAGCAATTGAAGTGAATGTTTCTATCTTTTGTTGCAGTTTTATAAACTAAAAAATTAATTGAATTCTTTCTAAATATTTCTGTAGAATTTTAGACACGCCTTTATGTTGTTTAATTACACAGTTTCCAGGAATAAGTACGCTGCAATTATAAGAACTTAAATAGTTTTACTAAGATATCCAAAAATTTAATTATAAAATATCTAATTATAGCTCTATTTTTCTTTTTGCATTTTTTTGTTTGCTTTGTTTTTTTCAAGTTTACCTACGCTTTTTCAAAATAATTAATAATTTTAATTAAATTTACAATATATAAACATTATTATGTTCTGAATTGATTTTGCGTATGCATTGGATTGCAAATTGGAATGTGAAATGTAATATATACATATTTACATAAAATTAAGTAATTGTTCTTTTGAATATCTCTCATTACATTTAAATGAATATGTCCAAATAACATATAGTTAAGAAATCAATATTTGGAAAATATCTAATAAATAACCTAACGAAAGCAAAACGGATATTCATATCATGATGAAAATAAATATATTGAAACAACTTTAAAAATTATACATTAATATCAATTAATAAACATTTAATCTTGCGAAAAAGAGCTATCATTGCTCGACTGTTAACATTTTCAGGCAAATATTTTACTTATTTTCAATGTCTATAACATTTAATAATGTCAGTTTTATCGCTTCATATATTATTGTTTGCGAAAACTTTCATATGGATGAAAGGATAAACCAGCGAAAAAATGCCGATAAGCGATAAATAACGAATAGCTCGGTCCATCGCTAAAGCTACCATCTCGCGCGAGCAATTTCACGGAACATCGCGTATGTCTTGTGGACAATAACGGATCGCCGTGAGAATACGATGCAGCGCGAGCTGATATCTTTTATGAGCAATTTCATGAAAAACTGTTTCTCTTTATCTCACACCATCGTACGGTTATGGAATCGACAGAACAAGAGATCAGATAAACGCAACGACTATACGTCCGTCTAGTCTCGGTTATGTTTTCTTTAATTGATAATAACACAAAAATCGAATATCATCGCTATAATAAACAGTAAAAACAAAAAAAAGCTCGAAAATTAGTTATATTGCGAAGAATTTTTGAAGGATTTTGAAGATAGATTCCGTATTCGTTCGTTTTAATTTCCTCATCATGTGTTCACGCTTATCCCGGCAGGAAATTACACATCCCGAGCGATTAACATTTCGTGAATATCATAAAAAGAGAGTTTAGCAACGTGAAGTAATGATATCTTAATGTAGAGAGTTCATTTGAAAGAACCATGGTTTTATTTGGGAAAAAGCGCAATCTATTTAAATTGTCATGCACAAAAATTGTCAAATTAATTGTAAGCTTAATCAAAGTAGATACTTCTGTTTTTTTAATTAATTTTAGCTTTTTTTTCTGATTGGTATTTTTTAATTGAAAATATTTTAATCCTTTTATTTGTATTAATGGCTGAAAAAAGCTTTATGGTGCAAACAATAAATTAAAACATATTCTTAAATATATATCTAAAATTAAATACGGATCTTTAAATATCATCCAACTTTATTCAAATATATTTTTCTGCTTTGAGTAAAGTTATTATATCTTATTTTTTGACAAAATATAATATAGTTAAATAGAAGCTGTTCCTTTAACTGACATTAATGAATATATAAGAGCATAACTTGAGAACAATTTCTGAAGAGAAAGACCTTCCACAAGGACTTTTCATCGCAAGTAGTGTGACTTCTACGAAGTGAAACGGAAGAACTTACAAATATCATATTTTAAGACTGGCATCATTATTTTTAAAAATTAAAAAGAGAAAAAAAGAAAATCTACAAAGATCTAAAATTTACTAATAATAAACATAAAATTATTCAATAAGTTAGTAATTATGATGATCCAAAATAAGTCAAAGAAGAAAACGCCTCAATAAAGAATAATAAAGATTTGAGTTTCAAACGAGGTTCTTCGATGAGCGTAAAAGGCAAAGACTACAAACATGAAAACAATGAAAACAGGATTTGCATGCGTATACGTTTGGATCTAGATGCATCCGATGGGGAAAGATTGGAGCATCATCCCCGGTACTCTCAGCCCTTCAGTCCGCTCGCCAATTAACAATGGCAAGTGCCGAGAGACGACCTTTCCACTCTACTAATTTGCTCTGAATTTAACTGCAGCGCACTTTAGTCGCAAAGGCATTCCGACAACTGCTCGACACCCGCGAAAATGACTCTCGGTATCTACGTATTCGCAAATTGGTTCGCGTAACTGGACGAGACTATTCCGGAGGTAAACGCGAAATTCGTGCCACAACACGACAGGTTAAAACAAGTTAGCTGCATGGAAATTCAGAGCAATTGATTTCGAAGTATATGTTGACACTTAAAATAGTAAATTAAAAGATCTATGTATAAAATGTCTTGGTCAATATTAGATAATATTCGTCGCTGTAAATGAAATAAATAAAGAGCATTAAGGCTCGATTCCATCAGTGTAAGATTAACTTTAATCTCGGTTCAATTTATTTTTTATCTTTTTCTAATTTTAAGAATTAAACCTTATTGATTTAAGAGTTAGAAGGAATTTTATAAATACTATAAATAATAACACGATAATTAATTAATTTACTCATTAATTAATTATTACCTTTTAATGTAATTTAATCACGACTTGATTATTCCTGGAAAAATACAGCGTTGCAACATCATAATTATTTTATTTAATTTAACAAAGTAAAATAATAGCTTTGAATTTAACAACAAAAAGAAAATAATAGCTTTGAATATGAAACCAACCAAAAACATACAGACAACTCCAAGATAATTGCACATCTAAATTCAGCAGACTTCAAACATAATAACATTGATCCTTTACACATCCTCAACGACAAATGGTTCCTCAATCTTTCAGAAGTAGATATTCCCACCGAGGTTTCCTGTTTGTTACAACTAGGAAACAATTTCGGTTTGCCCGCGCATATCAATAAAGAAACTTCGATTTATGAGTTTATCAAAGAACGTCACAGATGGTTCAACAGCATAGCTAATTCAAGAATTAGAGATGTCGCAATTGATAAACTCCATGACTTTTCACATAAAAAAGTTGAAAAGGAACAACTTGAAGTTGATTTGTTGAATATGTATGTATTAATATTTAAATTGACTTAATACAAAAATTGACAATAGAGAATAAGTTGAAAATTTTCGTTCATTACTTTATAACTTTCCGATATATTGTGACAATGAATTTCTCACTTTAGACATAATTCACATAAAAATAGGAGGATCAATTCTTTGCAACAATACCACACTAGATCTCGCGGAGATTATCCATCGTAAGATTATCCATCTATATTACCATGTAACATTTTTCATGAACCACTAAAGAAGGACTTGTAAGTTCCGAAACGTACGACTTATATCAAGTTTATTATATCAAGTTTTTAAGTTATATTGTTTTCATACTAACATTATATGCGAACTGAATATTATTTTTTATAAACTTTATTATCGCTCGATTCAGATCTTCATTTCTTTACACTTTGCATTGCAAAAAACGAGCGAAATTTAATTATTAAAATAACAAGAATTATCGTATGAAAACTCGTTATAATCTCGATAGAGGATATCGATGTCAGTGGTATTCCCTTGTAGTCTAGCTATCTAACATTCCATCGATATCATCGCTTGATTAAACCTTGGTGACGAAATTCGATGCCCGTCGCTTAAAATGTCACATCGCAACGTGACTTGTGGCTGCAGAATGTGGAGCTTAGACTTTACGTGAATCGAGTTCGCAAACGATCTCAATGGCCGATTTAAATTGAATAAACTCGAGGATTGCTACCGAGTGCTGCGTCAAAAAATACAAACGCACTTCGAAATCGCAATACTTCAGGATTTTGTGCACCTCTTTGAAAAAAAATTTATAGCATACAGACAAACAGATATTTTTGCGATTCGTCGTGCTGACATACTTGCGATAAGACCTCCACGTATTGATGGTACGTCAAAATCTGTTATCAATGTGCAATTCTTTTACATAAGCTCTGTTATATTTTTTAATTTAAATCGTATTGTCAATATACTATTAACTTTTTAGAATGAAAAAAGGATGCAGATCTCTCGATAGCAAATAATCGCACTTTTTAATATAGTTTTTTTTTAATATAGTTTTGAATTGCGATATATCGCTTCTCGTGAATGAAGCTTACTTAAATTCGGATGGAAATCGAGTTCGACCAATCGCACAACTCCCATAATATTTTAACTGCAGAATTAAATACCGTGAAATCCGTGAGATTAATCGCAGTCAGCCGCGAAACGCGAAGCGAAATCGGGAAAAAAGTTGAGATATATGCTCCGATACCTCAAGTTATTGTTGCATTATGAACGAGTATTTTATGGCACGCATTTATGATATTTTATGACAGCGTGCGAACGATAATAGTTTATACGATTTGCGAATTATTATGCAGATCACAACGAGATGGACGCGATACCCTAATTTGCTATTCCCATTGGGAGTCACGTCGAGGATGCTTTGAGCAACGAGCATGTAATTTCATCTTCACCTCCAGTCAGACATTTGTCAGCATGCAGCTGAAGTCTCGATTTCTCAAGTGACGACCAATGTGATTTCGTTCGCACATCTTATCTCCATATTTTTCAATCATTACTTAAATGTCGGTATAATTAATTGCTTAACAAAATTCGATAAAGCTGACCAAAATTTCAATGGTCTACTGTCCGACATCGTTTTTCAACTAAAGCCAAGCTGTGAGAAATTATTGTTTCTAGAAAGCAATGTCCCTTCTTTTATTCTTGTGTAGGGCTTTTGTTTGCCACGTTAAAGTCTCACCGTTTTTCTTTACGGTTTCCTCTTTCTTTCATCTTGTGACGGAGATTTATTAACGCGTTTCCAAACGATATAAATACGACGCTTCGAGAAGTACTTTGTTAAAATGGCAACAAGGTAAAAAATTGAAACATTATAAAAATAAAACGATGATTAATTGTAGGAAAATTTTACACATGACTTGTTTATTATATACGAAGGAAAATGATGGAAAAAAAATGATGTTTAATGCACTCGATCCATAAAGAATAAACACTCTCAGTATGTGCCGTGCCAGAAGTTATGCAAATGGTATAACTTTGATGATTCATTTGGGACTTTATTTTTTATCCTGAGTGATTCGATATAGTCCATATAGTTGTTCTAATTCTCAGCTGTTGTAAAGAGTGACCCTCCAGAGAATCAAATGGCTTATATTGCGAAGTTGTAGTAGTTCGTACAACCACAACGCACAGAATATTTCCCAATTGACAAACTTTACAGGTATACATGAACATACATGTGTATACACATGTCAAATTTATATACCATGTACATATATAGTTTCGATTTACCTTCATCTCAAAACGTATATCGGGAGAAGGCTTGTTTATGTGCTTTCACAAAACATTATTCTAGACTCGCATTAAAGCACAAGCAGTACTATTAGTGATAGTACTGTGTATGAAACTAAATTATTTGGATTTCATTGTAATTTAACTTGGTATTTTCTCACATTGCATTTTCCTTGTTTTCCTTTCACGCAAATTTTTCTTTATGCATCTTCCCGTACAGTAGACGCCAAGGTTGCGATTTTATCTCCGCGCAGAGTTCTCACGAAGAAAATCGTCAACGAATTTATATTATCCAAACTCTACAAACTTAAGTATTTACAAGATGGCAGGGAATGAGAATAAAAAAAGAAATCTTGTATAATTCAAGAGATGGAACGGCTACATAAAAATTAATCGAAAATCGATTATTTCTTCCAGCCACTTTGAAATAATGAATTAATGATTCCTCCTAGCCAGTAGCATAATATTTTTCTTGCAATTTTTATTGCAAACGAAGGAAAGTTGAGAAAAATATTTCCGGATTAAATTAATGAAGATCAAAGCAAGATAATTAATTTATAAAATACAAGCAAATATAATAAAAGCAAATAGAATTGTATTGCTCAATTGACACCTAATTAAAGATAAGATGTCAAAAATACAAATATGAAATATCAATGTTATAATCAAAAATTGTCGAAAGTCTCTCCGTGGCGACATTGCGTTTCATTTTTCGCCTTTCGCTATAAATCTACGCCGAGTTTGATTAAAACTGGCGAGCATGCCGAAGCAATCTCGCAATTTCGCCAACAGAGCGATTTATCCAAGGAACCGGGGCAGGCTCTACATAATGCCACCCATCGAAACTTTGCGAGCATACGCGGCATGTGGGAAAAATCGCATAACGAGACGTGTTTATGACGAAAAATACGCGAAGAAAACGGGCAAAAATGATAATTTCGATCGGCGTAGGACGCTGACATATTCTGCTGTTTCATCGGGCAGAGGTGGAAGTTCGCGATCGTGGTCCGCAAACTAATGGGCTGCTACATCGCTGCGAGCACTTTGGATAATTCTCTCGTTTTCATGTTAGAATATCTTTTCGTAACGAGAGATGCGCACACAAAGCTGTCATCTGTGTTATAGGATTCTCCTTTTTGCATTCGAATTTTTCGCAAGCCATAAACAAGGCTGGATAAGATAAATTTATTTCCATGTGCGTCTGCAGTTTGTACATCGCTTATATGTACTTGAATTTTAAGCTTATCTATCCTTAATTAAAGTTCGTTGACAGTTGTAAAATTCTTGTCAACTGAACTATCCATAGAACATAATAAACTTATTATTAAATTACGGATGCGAGTTATATTTTGTGCAGAGACACGCGCAAAATGCGCAAATAATCCACTTCAAATCGGTTCAAATCTCATTATGGAAAATACATGACAAAATATAATGTTTCATTACACAGAGATACAAATTGATTACTTCATAGATTGATTATTATTATATTAAAATATGTTATACAGAGTATTTATGAATTCATAACACAATCGGAAAAAGGACGATTCTTAAAAGATAAATAAAAACGTAGATTAAAATTTTTTTATAGTTTTGTTTTTAAGGCTTTGTTTTTAAGAAACGTTTTAAAAACTCGCTGGATTCGTTTGAACTTAATTATATCTCAACATAATGGATCTTATTAAATCTGTGAAGTTAGCACGCTATCTTTTCATATTAGTTTTTTCATATAAAAAATGTAGAACTTTTTTTTATTTTTAGGTAGAACAGTAGAACTATGAAAAGTGCTACTGAAACTATCATTATATATTTTATATTAATAGAATGTCGCGTGCGCGCTTCGATATTATTGTAAGATTTTATTTCTGCTTGTATTTATGTTTATCTGGCTAATGGAGATACATAATAAAAACAAAATATTCACGCACGATAAATTTTATTATTTTCTAAATTTTCTAGAAAAATTGTTACCCATTCTGTGGAATACACAATTTTGCTCTTCGAAGTAAATTTCTGTGAATGATTTTTAACATTCTGATTCAAGTCAAATTCAATTTATCAATTAATCTATCCGATGAATTTAAATTTTTTGAAAACAAAACTTCATATAAAAACATTTATTCTACGTTTATTTATGTTTTCATGTGGAATCACCCGTTTCCCGATTAAATCATCAATTCATGGGATAATCCAAAGTCACTATTCATTTCTTTTCCAATCGAAATACTGCGTAGAATATTCTCGAATGTACATGCATATGATATTCAAGGAGAGCATCGATATCGAAGCATTTTTGATATTTTAGCTTCACGCTAGCAAATGCATATGCGCGTGATAATGCACCTGGACGTGGCGAGAGTGCATTATTAAAATATGCATCATGGGGTTATAGCGTGAATGTATTTTGCGTATTGCGCAAAACACGATAGATGCGACATTGACAAGAGCGTTGATATTTTCAATGTGCGCGTGAAATTGCGTTATACGAACGAGATTACAACGCTACGATTTTCGCGGGCTTTAATTCTCGCATCAATTATTATTCGCTTGTATTACAATCATATTTATTACAATCAGAGGATTAATATTGTATCTCAGCTATTATTTAGACGAAATTACATGATGGTAAAATCTGCGTCAAAACGTTTCGAGTGTTGCATTCATCATGTATGTATTCATATGTATGTAATTGAAAGATTGATTAACATATTATTGCAGACAAAAAATCACGTTTTTATAAAAAAAAAGTTCCTTTTTGCATGATAACATGAAAAATAATGAAGTAATATCTTGATGTCTGTTCGTTGTTCTTTTGTATAAGTTAGAATTATGAGAAATCTGCAGGGAGCAAAGTAGCATGTCACTTGCTTACTTCTTTCAACATAGAAAATAAAATACATAAGAAACGTAAAAGCGAGTAACTCAACCTGATGTCCTCCTGGCTTCGCGTGGCCATTCGCGACATTATTTATCGGTATACTTTAAGTTGGAATATACAATTCGCAGTTATGCGCGCAAAAGCAAGCTTCTGGAATACGTGCGTCTATTGTACTTCCCCGAACCATTTGGCCGCGACGTATTCAGCGTGCCCCGCTTAACAAGATTTTCTCTTCTTTTAAATCAACCTGACAAGACATCAGCACGTCGCAAGATCTCAAAAAATCGCACACGGTATCCTAATAAGACAACATTCAACACAAAGTATTTGGCGTTCTTTGACACATTGTTAGTTGGTTCGTACACATGGCAGTAGAAGTATTTCATAAAAATGTATGACGCGTCACTCGAAGGCAATCATATCGGTCAGACGGCAACGTGTCGTGCTTTTTGAAGTCCGGGAATATAAAATAGAAGTTTCAAATCGAGATGTAGGATATCGATTTGCGAAAGAAGCAACTTGCTGTATTTACTGTGTATTTAAATGTAATTGATAGTTTTCTGCATTTATTGGAATCAAACAAAATGGAAAAATAAATAAATTTATATAAATAAATTTTGTTTCAATAAATTGCTTAATGACGTTCAAAAAACGGTAAGTTAAAGTGCACGGGAAGATAAAGTGGAATCAATGTGCGAATTAATTAGAATGAGATTACCGAGATGAGATAACGTATTCTCAAGAATAGAAAGAAAAAAATCTTCTACAGGGCATAATTATAATGCATCTTAACCGTAATACAGACGATAATTTTCCAATCTTTTACTACAAGCGATGGATTGTTCATATTCTGAATTAATTTTCCATCATTTTTACAAGTATGAAAAAATTATCAAGTAATTTTCTCTTATATTTTATTTAATTTCAGCATTTTTATACTGAAAAAAAAGTGTGGTTACATTAATTGAAATTTTAGTTAAAAAAATAAACAAACCAAAATTTTTTGATTAAATCTATTATAATTCTAGTTGAGATAATCAGAATTCTGATTAATTCTGATCAAAATATTCTGGTTCATTTTGAAATTTTTCTCAAAGTAGGAAGTAATTCATAAAGTTATTTATTTTAAAAAAGTGATAGGATAAAAACTACTATTTCGCCAAATGCTACTATTTCAAAGAAAAGAAATAATACGCACAAGATACGAATTATCTAATCGTGTATACAAGCATTAATTATGATGTTGAGTGTTGATATCAATTGCGCCGAAGCAAGTGTATATATAACAATCTGCAAGGCGGCGTGTGCTTGGAATATAGGGTTCGAAGTTGAGCACAGATTCCTTATCACCAAGTTTAATCGATTCATATAAGCGTGTGATTCGCGTTCAGCACTTAATTCAGTCCCTTGTTTCGAAACTATCTTATATGCGCGCACACGAAATCCTCGTGCATATGCATTCGCGATCGCGACAAGAGTGAAATTCTATTTCGGATTCTATTTCCGATATCTCTACCAGAGATTTATCAAGGAAGTTTTCAAGTTTCTGGTACACCGACGTCCCCGACACGACAAATCTTTACACTATTCAGTTCTGTGCACAACTTACCTTCCTGGATAAATACAGAGATAACGTTATGCGCAGTTGTCTCTGCGTGCATTTTCCATTGGAAAAATATTTGCGATAAGCTGAATATTCATAGCATTTAAAGTAGAAGGCGAGCTGTCAAAAGAGAGATTTCTGATAGATTGGAAAAATATTTACTCTAGTCTTTGAATACATGAATAGAGCACCTTTTCTAATATTTCCACATGTCGCTCCATTTTAATGTGACATTTTCAAGCTTTGCGTGAATTTATCTTCAATAATGTTTGCTTTTGTTTGCAAACCTGCCAAATAATATTTTGCATGCATATATACGTAGGTAGAAAATATTAGACATGTAACGCTTGCATTAGGTACTAAACTGAAGTTAGCGTGTCTTCGAAAACTACTCGCCGAGCACTACTAAAAAGTTTTTGCACAGGTAATATTAATAAAGAAACTTTTACATTGTGCTAATTTATCCATTGTCACGCCAAGTCTGACAATGTTATTCATTACCAGCCCATTATAAATCTTTCCGGAAACCGCTGGGATATAATTTCTATCTGAAAGTCTTAATTCAATTTTTCTGATTCAATTCGCAGTGTTCTTTCCGCGTATCGAATACAAGAACGTTACGTGCCTTGCTTTCAGGATAGTTCTTCACTTTGCAATTATCTACGTTATCTAGAAAAATGTTTGCAGTCACAAACTCAAGTAAGACGTGAACGTCGAATCATCAGAAACTTCACTTATATAAATCTTCGAGAGATCAAAAATGGAATTCAAGATCAAATTTTCGCTTCGTTATACATTGTTATGATTTTACAAGTAAATATGAGAGGTAATGTACAATGATATAAGTAAAGTCGCGAGAATCATTTCGAACGAAACGTTAAACATGAGACAATATTAGCAAATGAAGTTTCTCTGTTTCACGACATACTCAATTCTTAATCGCCTGGAGCGAATTTAGGATCTTTCATCTCCTGCAGTTTATAAAATGCTTGTTTGCGAGGATCAAAGAGCGGAAATTATATGAATACAAATTGTTCTTTATTTACAAAAAGCTTTGTATTTTTTTGCGTAATTAATTACGCAAACGATATATTTAACAAATATATTTAAAAAAACGATATATTTTATTGTGATAGATTAAACTAAACTATTGCAGAGAGAAATATTAAAGAAGAGAAATATTAATAGATATACGGAAAAAAGCACAAGAATTTATAAAACTCCTATATATAAAACAAAAATATGCACAATAAAATAAGTACAGATACAACTATATCTATTATATATTCAATATTTTCCATTTACTACACTGAAAAAAATGACGTTTCAACATTATTTTCATTGAAATAATCTTATTTAACAACAGTATAAATAAATAAAATTTTTATTTAAATTAAGAACAAAATATTTGTTCCATTAATGGCGTCACTGAATTCACAAAATTGTTTTCAGTTAAGATAACGCTATTGATATAACGTCATTTTTTTTCAGTCTACTTTTATCACTTGCGAAAATAATTCTTGACGTAGAAATTTATAATTATGCAAGCGTATCACGTTAGAGTTCATTTTACGGAAAAATGAATTATGAATAAATTTATTGACAGTGATTTATTGACAAACGTTTAATCGCCAGTATCATACATTTCTGCTATCGGGCAGAAACCTATTCCACCCGATCATGCTATGCTCGATGAACCTGAAATTCTATCTCTCGCTTGGCTCGCGAGAGATTTGTCAGGGAAGTTTGTGATATCTACCCCCCACTGATCGGCCGAGTCCTCGTTGCAATATTGCGCCAGGAGGCGAGGAGTACGCAAATTTGATGTTTGGTTAGATACTCAGGACATCGCGGCAAAGTGTTGTTCGATGATACACAGAGATAATGAATCTCGCGCAACTCCGAACTTCCTTAATAAACTCGTCTCTTACTTTATGATATTTCATATAGTTTTACGACTTTCTGTTCGCTTAATCTCCGTCGTCTATAAATATTCCACGTGAATGAAATTGTGATACGCGAAATACGAATCTCCTCTTTTGCGGACAATAAAAAAAAAATAATAGTATTTTCTGAATGAAACGCCCATGTTTTCTGGAAAACAAATTCAATAAATATTCCTTTGTTTTGACGTAGAGAACGCATAGGATAATATGCAGCAAAATAAAAATATTCATTTTGGTATTCATTACATTTCATGATAAAGTTTTTAAATATAATTGGCAAAATAGGTCAACTTAGATTTTTAAGTAAATATGCTTGTATTTGATTGTTATACACAATATACCACAATTTTCCGCAGAGATAAATATTTTTCAACTAGAAAGAGCGAATATGTAGGGACGAAACTTTTAATTAAAAATTATTCTGAACTTCCAAAATAAAAATGATTTTTTAATTAATTATCAGCTAACATTAATTATCATTCGGTGTCAATTAATTAGCGTATGTGTTTCACAAGTCATTATTAATTTCGTTATTATCATAATGAAAATTTCAATATTCATTTCATAGTCATTTCATAGTCCACCGCAAATTATATCTAATATTATATCTAATATTTAATTATCATTTTGCAAACCTTTTAATAGTTTATCAGAGCTTTCACAATACCCACTATTCGATTGTTCTGTCACTGGCGACTTTCACAAGTCCGAGATTTATATCCCAAATCCGTGCTCTCCAAGTGCGATAGGACAGGTAGGCAAGAAGTCTCTCTCTCTCTCTTTCGTTACATTCGTATTTCTCTCAAGAAGTTTCAATTTCGATGATTAAAGCGCCGCTTGAACAGTGTTTGGTTCCGAGCACCTCGGCTTCGCTCTACAAATCTCTTTTTTATTTTGCAAGCAAAAATAGTAAATCACAGACCATACAGATTGTTCTGTGTTCCTATTCTTGTTAGAGAATAAATAAACAGTATGCGACTGATTAAGAGAATAAGAAAGAAATACGTAAACGCATGGCGTATTTTTAATTACTGGACTGCAGAGAAGGTTGACATGTGCATTTTGAAATCGAGTAATTTTTTCCTGTGTTTTTACATTGAAATCCATTTTTACTTCTACATTACCTTTGTCAGTATTTAATTTAAAAATATACACTTCGAATATATAATAGAACATGGATGGATGATTTTTCAAATGGAGACAAGAATTGCCATGATAAAAATGAAACGATAAATCGAAAAATAAAATTAAAATGAATTAACTTATAAAAGTAAAGGTTGCATAAAGTCATTCATGTCATTAAAACTTGTCATTTTGTTAAATACTATTATTAAATATCAAAGGTTCGGTAAATGGCTTTGATTAAGATATTGATTTTACCAACCCATGCTTTTGTGAAGTTGTGTTTTATTTGTCGGTAATCAAGCACGATGTGCCTTAATGAGCGTCAGGGGGAAATTATGGTTTCCTATTGGCAGCTACTAAATAATTATAGCAAAAAGCTCGATCTTTTAACATCAAAGAGTATATCGGAGAGTTCTTGGAATATGTGCCGAAAAAGATCCATTAGAGAGAAGAAAAATTTTTTATAGCAATTACACACTAGTAATTGCGTATCAAATTAAAATGCATTTATCGAAAAATAATAATAACAATATTAGGATAATATTTATTCTCGCGCAATAATATTTTTTGATGTTATTAATGCTTTAAGTTAAAAAGAACATCTCATATAAAAAGTATCTTTTAAAAAAATACTATTTATAAAGACTTCAAGAGATCTACAAAGTTTTCATTTAAAAAGAAAATTGTTAAAATATTTTCTCTTGCAATGGTTTTTTCCCCTCTTTAATATATCTTAAAGTATTAAAGATGATTCTGTTTAATTTCATTACGCTTCGTCTAATTGCAAAACATATAATTGAAATATTAAGCAAAATAATTCGTATACGAATTGTTTGTAAAAAAAAGTTCGAAAAACATAAAAATTGATGCGAATCCACATAACAAATAGATGGATAAAAATAAAGTTAAGGAAACAATGGACTAGTCACAAAAGCTAATACTCTTTGCAATGCAAAATTCCTTTCTTCGAGTAGAAAAATGAGTCGTCCACTCAGTCGAACGAGAAAAACTCCCGGCGGCATTTCTGGCGGTTTTCCCATTCCCCGTTCTTTGCTTTAGGAAAATTTACCGCCGATTTCGAAGATGACATACCGCGCAGTAACGTTTCCGCGAAGTGCATGGAAAATTATTGTCTTCACATGCCCATTGGAAGGCTCTTTCTGTTCACGAAAAGTCTTTCTCGACTGAAGTCTTTCTTTCGAGTCGACAAGAGTCGACAGATTCACTCTCGGTGAGTCACGATTAAGTTACGTGTGTCGATGCTCCAACAGAAAAATTTTATTACTACATTTCGCGGTTGTTTTACCTTTGCGAAGGAATTTCTTTCTCTTTCAAAATACTGCCTCGCCAGAAACTGTGCACCTTCTTTACGCACAGTCTTCTGGAAAAAAATATTAGCGATTCGTAGTAGTCTACAAAACGTGCAACACAATCTCGCGCAGGATTTGAAAAAATTCACTGTAGAATACATCGCAGTATTTCGCATTTAAATTATTCAGCTTTCAGCAAAACAATGTAGATATTCGCGAAAGAACCCGCTCCTTCCTGCTATTTTTATTTAGTATTTGAGTCGTCTATGTTGCACACACAATACACATGTTGCATATACATTTTTAAAATAATTTTTCTTAAATTGCATATTTTTAAATGTGTCCTTTTTAAGTAAATAAAGAAAAATATTTAAGAGTAAAAGATAAATACAAAAAATAAATAGAAATATAATAATAATTAAAACGAATATTCATACAAATTATATAATAATATAATATAAAAATTTTATATATTTTCAAGAAAATTTATAAACTTAATTAGATAAACCATATTAGATTAGAAAATATAAGAAGAATATAAGAAGAACAAATAAATATTGCTATTATTAAATTACGAGTATTTGACTCTATAACTTTATTCTATTTCAATTTTTTTGAAAAATGTTTTTATTAAACCATTTTGCATGCAAAGATTTATTCTTTCGAAATCTCTTCTATTTTTTTCTGGCCTGGAGTGAGATTTTTCGCATAATATCGTGAATCTAAACGATGCTATCCTTAATGAGGCAACGAGAACACTTCTAAATGGCAAGCACGCCACAATTAGGGGCAGGAAAGCGCGCGTGACAGGTTAAATCATTAAAGAAAGCGAAGAAGGAGTTGGGTCTCCCTATAATTCTTCTCAATTTATCTTCGCGAGCAAAGATGCGTCATTTGCTCTCTCGATGTCGGATCATTAACTCTCCCTTAAATTTGCATTACATCTTGTTCATTTAATCCGGACAAATGCGGAATTTTATTAGAAGTAAATTGTGACAAATTTTACTTTATGAAGAGATATTTGAAAGAATAATTGATGTATATATATATATAATATGTAATAAATATTCGTTTCTATGATATAAGACGTGATAAATATCCGTTCGAATGAATGTGAATTGATGTGCTAGTTCGAATCTTTTTGATTTCAAAAGTAAATATTACTATTTCATTTTATTCCAATTCAAAAGAATTCTCGAATAAAAATTATAAGATTAAGCATTGTGTAACTAGTAAACCATCTAACGGAAAGATAAAGATTTATCAGCGAACCAAACTGCGGAATGTTGCCTTGGGAACGTACATACTCAAAAGATTATGCTACATAAAGCGGGATTATATCTGCCCCAAAGGCGAACAAGTTTCTCAAGCTTACACGTTTTAAAATGAACGCTTCTAAACTAATATGAAAAGTTTAATTTAATTCGCAAAGAATTTAGAAATAATATGTTGATTAAGCTACGTCATTATCTTACATCATCTTATGTCAATTTTTTATTTGCAAATAATAAATTTTTAAATTATACATTTATACTCAAATGACTGCATCAAAAAAATGTACTAAATTTTAATACATATTTCTTTGAATATTACTAATTGTAAGTAAACATTTACTTATAGTAATATATACTCAATAAGAAAAAATGATAGTTAAATAAAATTAATGGTTTTTATATCAAATAAATATTTTCTTAGAATTATATTAAACAAATATATATATTAAAATTTAGTATTTTTTCAGTGTAATCAATAAAACTATTTAAGCAAGAGAAAAGCAAGAGAAATGTAAGTTAGAAACAAATGATGCAATTGATCTTTTCTGCCGTAAATATCCTCCGACTTAAACCGAAAATGGGTAATCAATAACGTATGCACGACTAATGTGTAATTTATTAGGACGCACGGGATCCCCACATTAAGAGAATTTATTTCTATCTCGCAAAATCGTACACACATATATATTTGTATAAGTGAGTACGATACAATTTTGATAGAACCAGGACCATTCCATTCTATCATTCGTACATATTGCCATTAATTGATAATTATTGATGCTACAAATACGGCATTCCGTTTCAGGGATTTTTATAAAGAGAAGTGGAATCATATCGAGTGCATCGGCAACGAGAAACTTCGTCTTCTCAGCTTCGAGAAATCAGCGATAATTGGAAGTAATTGTATAAGCGTCCCTCGAAAATTGGAAAGATCTCTCGTCTCGCGCTGTTTTCGAAGATTTAATTCAATATCGACCATTAATTACAACACGCTCGCTCGACTCTTCGGTATCATTTATAAAACTTTCACGTTACAGCGTGTCGCGCCTTAATAGCATCATACACACACACACACACACACACACATACACACACACACACACACACACACACACACACACACACACACACACATACACAGACACACACACACATATATTGTATATAACCGAGAGCAGATTTACCTCGCGTGCCCATCGTACATTGGTTTTGAGCACCCAAATATTTATGAATGTGCGAATCAATAATAAATAATCGGCGTAATAAAAATAAAACGGTCACGTAGAATGTATGATGCATTTTTTTTTTAATCGGAGCGCATTTTACTAGTCATCCATATCCGAACTTGATGGCCGACAGCGCCGATTTATGCGCGTCACGTCTCGAGAGAGATTTCGCGAATCTCTCATGCAACTTTATTTGCGCTAGAAGTGAATCAAGCAATCGCACGTAAATCGAACATTTCTCTAGACATGTTACATTGAGCGGACATGCGCGACCATCGCATTTTTCTTGAACCGCGAAAAATAAACATTACACGTGCAGTGATAACAAAAATGGCAGCGCAGAGACGACAGTGCAAATAAAAGGAAAAAGTATGAGAAAATAATAAATAGTTATTTATCACTCTCGTCTCTCGAAACGCAAAATAATGTAACATCTTCTTTGTAATTTTCTACACAATACACGTCATCGTTCTTCTTCGATACCTTGCTACTTCACCTGCCCTATGAACTTTGACACAGGCGAATATTAACGTCGACTGATTAATGATTCACGAAATGACAGATGCATTAAATTCTCACGGAGGAGCGAAAAGAGGGATTCGTTAAATTCGTACATCGGCTCGAAAATAATTGTGAATCATATTCTTACATTCGTAAATCATCACATTTTATATATGTCGTCTTAAAGCGTATTAACTCCTGACAAGAAATAATTTAGATAATAAAAGAGCTTTTTATTCGCGTTATATCAAAAAAGAGTTTTCAACTTTATTGAATATAAATCATATTAAAGATTAAATATTAAATATTAAATTTATATCGATTGAAATATGTGAAATATGCGTAAAGAGAGAAAATTTTATATAATATCCATGTGAATGTATTTATTTAATCAAGGAAAAATTGCAACGGATTCGACAGGATTTATTAAAACTGATTTAGATTAGAGTGCTTCATATACCGCGCCGTTAAACTTCTCACCTTCGTTGAAGTCTCGACTCGTGCAATTAAATGTTTAAGAACTTAAAGCAAAGGAAAATGTCTTCTCATACATCGCCCGATCGTTCTTATCGTCGGTCGTTAAGCGCGAAGTCATTAATTTCTTCAACTTCGCAGCGATCGTCTGCACGAATAATATTTAAAAAAATCTATCAAGCAGAAAAAGTTGCAGTTGCACATCTGACTGCGCCACGACTCAAAATTATTCAAATATATGCTGACAAATGGAATATAAGCATAACCAGATGGAAAGCAGAAAGAGATAGATAGAGAAGGAGAGAGAAAGAGAAAGCATTCGTGTGAAACTCGTCAGGCTGATGGATAGAAGAACAGTCGGTTACGAAAGCTTGACTGGGTTACAAAGACATGTTGGAAATATATGATTCTACACTACATAGCTGTGCATATAATGATATTTTCACGGCTTCAGAATGCGACGTCATTCTGAATGTTAAATCCGCGAATTCTCATGCCTGGGCGGAAAATGCTTATAAAATTGTGTGGTCCGGGTCATAACGGAGTCCAACTCGCCGGTCAACCGTATTTGGATACGGCGCGAGGAAATTTTCAGTAATATCTTCATCTGAAATTCTTCGAGAGAACTGTTCAGAAACAGAATGTAATAGAAAACTTTGTTACGGGGTCCGCTTGACAGTAATTATATTCCGTGGAATATAATCATCCGAATGCGATAGCGAGGTCCGACATAGGTACATTATTATAGTTTCCTCAAGCATTACGTTGAAAACAAGCAACTCGCGCAAACATAAAGACGTAAACAGGAACAATACATGCATGTAATTATAGAAATGTAATGAAATACCTCTATGTAACGTTAAATTCTAAATAATCCTGCTAATTTAACAAACTCATTAAAAACGAAAGTTACTGGTTATGCATGTAACTGCACTTAAAACGAACATTTGACGCAAAATTTACATAAAAAAACATATTTTCATTTTGTAAGTATTATACGAATGTTCTGT
>NW_017259185.1:1326007-1335851 GCF_001594045.1 Atta colombica | reverse complement strand
CGCTCGTGTCACCTTTGAAAAAATGGAGCGGTTTTTATCAGATACAAGTACAAACTCGTTAAGCTCCGGAATAGTCCAAATTAACCTCCAGGGCGTAATTAACTCTCGCTAAGAGCGACTGCCACGGTTGCAGCTTTATCAATAAATAACTGTCGTAAACGTGACAAGAGGATATTCACCTCATCAAGATTGTCAAAGTACTTAATTTATGAATGTATTCTTACATCACGCTCATCGTCCTTCATCATACGTAAAATTGAAAAAAATGTCTTCATAAAAGTTACATAGCTGCTAATGCATATCAAAAAATTCAAAAGAAGAGTCCAATTATGTATTCCATAACAAAATCACTCTGCATTGAGGAAAACACTAAATTTTAATACATTATTTGAATAATTCTAAGTAAATATTTACTAAATATAAAACAAAAAATATTTGATACAAAAATTATTTGTCATTAATTTAATTATCATCTTTTTTATTAAATAAATATTTATTTATTATTAAAAAAAAATATGCAATTAAGATTTAATAAATTTTTTTTCTGCATAGACAATCGTGTATCAATTGATCACAATATTATCTAAAAATTTTAACACGCAGGCTTCATTTATAAAAAAATAAATCTCAAACAAAAATTCTTTCTTTCTCTTTTATCTTGATATTCTAAGAACATTTCATTTCCGTAATCTTTCAGTGAACCCGGACGATACTGTAAGAGAAATTAAGAAAAGGCACGCGGAGGTGGTATTCCCAGATCTTTCATTTCGCTGGAATCAACGGCATATCATGAGTTCTCTAGCTTAATGAGAAAGCTACTCGTGAGAGGAAGAAGCGCCACGACGTCGTCGCATGGTGATGCGACGGCCTATTCATCGAGTAGTTTCACTTGTCGCGCCGTATTAAAGGCCGACTACCGTCGCCATTCTATCGAAAACCAAGAAAGCGCCGACAAAGTTATTGCAACCGCATTAACTCCGTTTTAACGGCTTAGCGAAACTCTGTATCGACGTTGGGTTTTAATGGCGAAGTGGAAAAAAAAAATAACAGAAATAAAGACAGTGGATCAAAAGAGACGTTTTGACATGGATTACGTCTACCTCGTCTCTCCTCATACTCATTTATTTATGAATGCGTTCTTGTTATTTTTCCTCTTTTATGCACACGTGATGAGTTCTTATTTTCTACGTGTAAATACACATATGCTCGAAAATGGAACATGAAGAAAAATGTAGCATGTTATGTAGCTCATTACTACAGATTAAAATAAAACACACCCCATACATTACATATAGATCTTTCCTTTCATGTTGTAAAAATTACTATTATATATTTGCAGATTACCCTTACAGATACGCATACGAAGAGAGAACTCCGACAACTCTAAATCGAGAAGCAGATCTATAAATCACAAATGAATCCGGCGGATTACACCAACACACGTAAATTTGTCGATGTATGGACTGGTTACGGTATCATTATCCAGTTTGCACTTGGATTCAGCTTGTGAAAAGCTGAAAAAGGAATAGGACAGCTTTGATCAATGAAAAAAACATGGATCGAACACCAGGCTATAATCGCATTTGGTACTACTGTATTTGTTATCGATGCTTTCAAGACCGATTGTTCGCGAGCTTTTCTTCGTAAATCTTTTATCCCAGCCAACACAATATTTCTCAATTATTTGTCTTCTCAATGTGATGTTTCAAACCCTATTCTCTTATTCGCAATGAAACAACGATCAATCTTGTTTGCCAAATTAGAAACTTATTCTTGTGACAATAAATCGATCTTTTTATCTCAGAGAACTGCATTGTCTTATCTGCAATTGATCTCGACGCGTTTTTGCAACAATCGCAAGAAAATGTTACGTTTGATTTTAATTCTGGAGACACAGTATGGCATCATAAATGGAATCCATCGCATATTGATGCTCGATATAAACTTTTAAACTCGCTCTTTCCACAAATTTATTTTCTTGAAGTGAAATATACATACGTCGAAAACTTTTCCATATTCGAACACTCAGTAGCGCGCGCTTAGAACACGTGCACGTGTAAAGAATGAGTAACAGAGGCGGAATATTCAGAGAAACATTGTATGACATAACTTCTAAGAGGAAAATTTCGATAAGAAATTTATATTCAATACGTCTCTAGCCTTTGGCAGAAACCATCAAAATGCAAATATTTCAAACACTGGCATCACAATTAGAAACAGTTTCTCTCTTTCTAATTAATCATAATGTTTGTGTAATTCATAAAATTCTCTGTTTAATTTTCATGCATATTTCGAAAATAGAATTTATGCTCCATGTGAAGACAGAAACTGTAAAATTTTTACCCACAAATCTCTGGAAGGTAATTCATTATCCAACGTTCTACTAATTTAATGAATTATCTATGTTACCGAATAGCTGCCGAATTACAACCACATTCATTCATCTTTAATCCTCGTTCTCTCTCCAGAACTGAAAATAAATTGAGGGTCGTGCATACCGAATTCCTATCCTCCTTTCTCTCAAAATTTCTCTCAGAACATTCAGAGACCTACACAATAATCTTGGCCATTATGCAAAAGACAGATTCATATAGGCAATCGACATAGAGATATTATTATCATGCCAGACTAAATGCAACGATTCTTCAATTTGATAAAGAACCTCGAGGCATTCTTGTATGTCTGTATTTTATACCGACTTTGTTCATTATAAATGCATATTTTGCAAAAAATGGCGGATGAATATCTTTAAAAATATCTTAAAAAAACATAAAATAAAAAATAGATGCTCGCGATATAGAAATTCAAAAATTTAATGCATTACGTTTTTTCTTAGATTCTTTTTTGTTGTATACCTACTATTTTCTACGGTCTAATTATTTATTGTTATTATAATTTTAATAATTAATTACGTATTGCATTAATATTCTGGCTAATTATTCATTGTTACATGCATATTACGTAGATAATAATTGCGCATTTACATTTAAAAGCTGTCAATAAATGATAACTGAATAGCATTAAAGAAATATTTTTCTAGTGTGATATATAACACATACTAATACGACTAAAAATAATTTTTCTTTAGCTTGTCGCGCCAACATTAATCTTCCGGCGAACATTTACATCACTGTCTGCAGTAACAGCAAACATCTATCTGCTTAGTAATGGCTCCTACTAAAATCACAAAACTTTCACAGAAAATTGTACCATGAAATATTCCTTTTCCTTTTGCCAACATTATATAATTTTAATCAAGGATTAATCGATTTGCGAGGAAAATTTGCTGTTTTTCCATCTATTGTGTATTAAATAATATATTATAAAAACAAAATTCTTTAAAGAAGACACTAATAAATTTTTATAAAAAGGAATATATTAAAGTCTTATACAATTTAATTTTACTGAAATTTTGTTTTCGACTTTGTTCGAAAATACATGACGAACTTCTCGCTTTCTGTTCGAAACAATGCATTCAGATTTATGTTACTGAATATACAACCTAAAAAGTACAGCGATTGCGTGCGTGACCAATAAATTATTTACATATTACACAACTCCTGCGCTCGCTATGCAAATTATAGGAAAATAATGATCAACCGAATCCATCGCGTGCATCCTAATCGATGACGAAAAGCCATCGACAAAGAAATCTGTTTACGGTTCGCTTTGCAAATATATAGGTGATAACACGTTCGACGAAAAAGGAATCGATATATATCGTTACGATCTCGTAGGAGCCAATTAAGAGATGCAAGTGATCATCGCCAGGAAGAAAATAAAGAAAAAAAAAAAAACCTGTCCGATTCCCATGCGGTAGTTCCAACCTTCTATCTGCCGTTGTTGCCCCCTTCCCACCCATAGATACACAAATGCGCGAGCCTCGACAAAGCTACTTTGTTACTGCTAATTGGCTCGCGCGATCGATAACCACGCAATTCGAGCGCTTAATCCCATCGCAAACTGCATGCGTGGCAGGGCGTGACGTAAGAACACGCGTGGACACGCCGTTTGTTATGTTCGCACGTTAATTCCGCGTTGCTCTAATTCTGCGGCTTTAAACCAAAATCCGTTGCAACATGAAAGATAAAAATAATACGTATTGATATCAGTGCAAAATACTGTTCCTTATTAAAAAAAGCTCTCTCTCAACTTCAAATAACTTTTAAACCCAGTGACAGTGTAAAAAAATCAAAATTTTGAATTTGCTATAACTGCTCACGTTTATACTATAATCTCTACTGTGATTGATCAATTCGCTTGTTACTTTACATTTTTCCATTAGCTTAAGTTTCAAACTAATGACATATAAAAAAAGCATAACTACATAAAGTCATAAATGTATAAGTAAATATATAAGTAAATGTAAAATATATAAGTAAATGTCATAGTAAATAAAAAAATTGAATTTATATAACAAGATAATGCAAGGCAATTGCGGATACAATAAAAAACATTTTGTATTTAGAAATGATTCATACAAGTCCTTGTTAAAATTTTATGTAGAACGTATGTTTTTAACATATTCGAGTATTAATTTAATATAATATGATTATATTATTTAATATTTTGTATTAAATTGATAAATTCAACATTTAATTTAAAAATAACACAATTTATGAATAATTGAACAAATAACATGAAAATAATGTTTTATTTAAAACATAAGTTTTAAAATAAATGAATAAAATACGTGCATGGTAATTATTTAATATATCATAAATGTTAATTTTACGGAAAAAATATGCTCCCATAGATTACTCAGAAATTACGTAACGGTTACATTGTCTATGTTAATTTTTTTATAATATTCGTGCTACTTTCTAACGTATTTATCAGATATCAAACTAACATAAAAATTTAAGTGGACATTTGTGATACATGAAATGTGCTAAATTTAACACAAGTTTTTTCAACTATATATAAATAAATCAGCATTTTTTATTTGCTTACATTTCACTGCTTATATTTTTCTATATGCCACTGATTTTATTCATTATTTCTTATTGCAATCTATTACGTAAATAGTGTCTAAACATGTTTTCATCTCTAGGAATATCTGCCGATGATAGTAGGCGGCAAGTGCCAATAGAGTGAAGATATCGGACGTAAACGAGGCATACCTGTCTCACTATGTGACCAGAATAAAACGGAACATATATTTGTATCGGAAATTTAACCTTTGACTGTAAAGAATCGTGAGAAATCTTATACATCACGTCTTATATATAGATATATATTATTTTTTCAAAAGAATATCTCAATTATGCGATTGAAATATACGCACGTACATAATTATTGTCGCACATAATTATCTCTTTGTCCCTTCCTTGTCAAATAAAACAATCAAATTATATCACAAATTGTGATAATAATGATAAATAGCGAGCGATATAATTCCATAGAGTGAGTTCATGTTGTTGTTCGTAATATGTTCCGTCGTTAATAAAATTAAGAAGTGTTATCGAGCTAAATAATTGTCATGGAATAGATGTTTATGGTGAAACAATGATCAGACGAAACAACGGACTCACCAATATATGTATGCTTCTACAAATTAATTTACGCTGCGGTAGCCAGTATGTCGACAGTCCTTACTAGTGTGATCACTGTCCGAGTGGTAAATTTGTGATGGCCAGAACGAATAATGAGGCAAAACGCTTCCGCTTCGCTGCATCCGAATTCCTTCATGCAGAAATACCTTCAATAAACGTAAAAATGCGATTTTCCACTAAAAATAATTTATGAAAGAGAAAAATAAAGAGAAATTTATAAACAAGTTACAACGTCGATAAGATGGCGTGTTTTTTTTTTAAGTTTTTATATAAATTTATAAACAAATGTATATAACGCGACGGAAAAAAAAAACACAGCGATAATAAACAAGATGAAATGAAATTATTTAACGTATTATATTTTTCTTCCTCGTTTCTTTTTTCTAACTGTCTAACGTGAAACCAAATAAAATAAGTTTGACACACACATGATAAATTATTTATTATATTATTCCATCCAATCTATAGATCTCTGATCTACAGATAGTCTATATTTTCCCAATGCCATCTTCGATTTTCATCTATTTAAATATAAACGTCGAGATCTCACCTGTCCCAAAATTCTCGATCTTTGCGGGCTCCGAATTCTCTTCTCAATTGCTTAAATAATCCCCGTTTAAACAACAATATAATATCAGTACTTCGTAATTTATTTATCAATACGGCGCATCAAATCGTTTAATTCTCTTCGCAATATCTCTTTTTTATCATTCTCTCTTTCGCCTTGAGTCGCTAAAGAGTTCCATTTGTTGATTTTTAAGCAATGCTTTCGCTTTCCTTCAGAGCCAATTGCGATCATTGAACATTATTATGTAGCTTTTACTTTTGCAAAGAGCTGTCGGTTATTTTGATCCACTGAAAAACAGTTCGGATTCCTCGATTACTCGTTCCCTTGTTCTTTGTGTTACACTTCATCTCTCCAACATGCTTCGTTCACGCGAGTTCATTGACATCCGGCCACTGCCCAACTGTCTTCTCTCTCGACACTGTCTCGTCCTACAAATTCGAATCACTCACCATTCTATCTGTGAACTATAAATTTTTTATCCTTTTCTAATGAGATTCCCGAAAGGACCGAACATCGTTCAACTTTCTTTTTTCTCGTTGCGGTTCTGGTGCACCAAAATTTCTGTACGCCTAATACACACCACCTCGATCACTTTTCATTAAGTAAAATTATTAATACAGTCTCGATCTTCCTAACAATCAATAATCATGATCTCGCGTTTGAAACATAATCACCCAGGCAGCGAGCTCCCTTCGATCTCTTCCTCTAGATCACCAAATTCTCACCAAGGACCGATGAAAAATTCCCCGATGAGGAACTTTTCCACAGTGAACTTTTGTCCAACTCGGATCTTCACGCATGCAGGATCCAGCGTGATCGAGGTAACGCGGAAACATTGACAGATGATTCAGAAAGGAGGATCCAGGAGCGATCGAGCGCGGAGCAAAGAAGAGACGAAGACCGGCCGGTGTCGGACCTCGTGGATGCTGACTTGTTGGCTTGCGGAGTAACGTGTCGTGGGTGGAGTGCGCCCCTCGCCGCCGGGTGGCCAGACCAGGTCGGCGACCGTCGTACCCGTGTCCTGCGAATGGCTTGTACCGGCGGCGCGCTCGCGACTGGGATCCTGGATTTCGGATGAGGGGCTCGCTCTCAAGAATCAAACACGCAGGCGCTGCATGCTCGCCGTCTCTTTTCCTGGCGCGCCGACTCGCCTCGCTTCTCTCTGTCTTTCTTACTCGGCAGCCTGCCGGTGCTCGCCTGCTCCTGCTTACGCGTGGGGTGGCTGATATGAGAGAGTAACCTACCCTGTCCACCTGCCCCTACCTGTATCTGCCCTACCTGTGCGTTCCTATCTACTCCCTTGTTTCTGACCCTACCCCGCTCCTGCTCGCCGACATCACAGAAAAGACGTGCATTCTATTAATAATTGTCACGGTGACGTGGTCTTAAACGACACGCGAGTGCATTCGCCGCTTCCTGACGTAGTCCCCCGGTTAATGACGTTGAGATACTCGCGTTAACACGGAGCATCCACGTAGATGCATCACACTAATCGCGTCAATCTGGTCGACGGGTCTCGAGCGGAACGTGCTAAGCGGAAGCGATTACGCGCCGTAACGACTAATTGCAAAAGCGTAACAATCCTTATTAAAAATATATAAGTATACGCAAATAAATAGATAATTTTCTAAATATTTTAAAATACTCATATGCAACTTTTTATTTTTTTTCCATCGGAAGAGATGAAAGCTTCGTATTCACTCTGAATTAAAAAAAAATAAAAGTTATTCTCTTATTTAGTTTTAATCAAACTAAGTGCTGAGCACGCTTTTGTAACGTTCTACATCGTTACAGTCGAAAAATATAACGAAAAATTTATTACGATATTAGCTGCCGTTCACAAATGTCAACATGCGAGCCATTTTATTCTATAATATGTCCTTGCTGCTCTTATTCCTGCTCGTAGAGTTACGTAAGTCTGCCAAGGGTTGTTTTACCCATCCTAGTCCTTCGTTTGCTACGTGCTTCGAGTATTTTCGCAGTGAACCTGCGCTACCTGTCTACATACTGACATTTAGACGCACTTGCGTAGGTTTAAAACTTTTTATTTGTATACAATGCAATTTTTAATCTAACCGGCTGGATTTAATTTGGGAAAGTTTTGTAGAGCCCCAATAAAGAATTAGACCGCTGTCTCTCAAAACTGCTACAAAAATAATAAGATATGAAGATATGATAACAATGCAATTATACTATTTATTATTATTTTAATAAAGGATTCTCAGTGCATATGCAATCGCGTATATGCGTATTAAAGTTTCAAGAGTATTGTGCAGGTCGCTCGGAATCCTATGCAAACTATCTAAATTCCGAGATAACATATGCATTCAAGAAACAGTTTATAACAATATATGTGACATACATAGTGAATATAAACTATGAATTAATTACTGAAATCTTTCTAGAGTGATTACATTATTCAACCAAATTCTCTCCAAAGTGCTGTAGTACATATTCTAAAGTAGTACATATTCTAAAGATTTTCTCGCATTGAACGCGATTGCTGTCAGAATTTACATAGCACATCAGGATTTTCAGTAAATTAGAGTGAAATTGATCAAAAATTTTTGACCATTTTCAACATTCTTTTATAGCAAAACTCGTTTTGAAATAATGCCATCTAAAAGTACAATTCAAGAGCTTTCATTTAAATAAATTTTAATCATAATCAATTTATTTTCATTAAATTATCACTGAAGTTTATTTAAATTTTAAACTTTTTCTATATAATTATGCAGTTTAATAAAAAATTATTTTTTTCCTCAAAATGTCACAGTACATATTCAAAAATTTTTTTGTATTGAATGATGTCGTCAAGAATTTGCACATTAAGCTTTTAATAAATTCAGACGAAATGAGCTAAAAATCATTCCAATTTACTAAAAATCTTGATCCACTACGCAAATTTTAACGATGGCATTGTGTTCAGCGCCAAAAAATTTTCGATGTATGTATAGCATTTCAAAAAGAAAAAAAAATAATTTTTTATTGAATTGTAATTATACAAATTTCTAACACTCAAATAGTAATATCTTGATGAAAATAAATGTCATACGATCATGAATTAAAATGTATTTAAAAGCTTCGAATTGTACTTTTAGACTGATATTTATAGTTTGTTCTTATTTAAGATCTTAAGTAATATTTTAAGATGTAATATTATTAAATTATTATATAAAGATGCTAATACACCACAATTCTATAATTTGTTTATAAATTATGACATTTTAAGAGACTGTATTACCATCGATATTAAATATAAGACTATAAATTGCTATAAATGGTGTAAACTTTATTTATAAACAAGATTTTGTTTTAAATAATACTAAAAAAAAATACCAAAAATAGTAAAAAATTATTTGCGTATTGTATCTCAATTTCATTTGAAAATCTTGATGTGCTACGTAAATTTTGCCAACAGCAAAAAACGAAAAAAATCTTCGAAATGTATACTATGGCACTTCGGAGAGAAAAAAAGTGATTTTTCAAACATTTTTATTAACAGATATGAATAATTGACGCAACTTGTACCATTCTGATAGTAAGACCAAATTAAAAAAATAACAAATCAATGATAACATGAAAAGATTCACGACAATAATAGTTTCACTTGGCTAATTTCTGTTTTAAACAATTTATAATTCGTGTCGAAATCAAATTTAGAGAAAAGCTTTATTCATTTTTTTATTCATAATTTTATATGTTGTGTAATACAAAAAAT
>NW_017259185.1:1320971-1325907 GCF_001594045.1 Atta colombica | reverse complement strand
TTTTCAACATAGAATTTTATTCTATAAAAATTGACGTGAATTATAGAGAGTCTAAATCTTTTTTTATCCTGCTGTGAATTTTCAATGCTAACATTATAAATCATTATAATAATAATATACGCAAACAGAAGCATTCAGAGGTATAATAGAAGCGTTCCGATCAGGACAGCAGATATATGATCAGGGTAATGTATAGATGACCTATTTCTAAATGTTTGCACGATCTTTGAAACACGTGTATAAACAAGCTAATGCATGTTAATATATCTTCGCTAAAGCTTCAAGTAACACGGTGCAACTTGGCATGCACTTACGATGGCTTGCAACTCTCACCTACACGTTGAATATTGCAACTAACCGTAATATATTGTTTACGCAGTTAATTTCTACTCACTGCGTGACATTTACAATTTATAGTAATATAGTAGTCTCTCGCTAGATTTGAACGCGCCTGTCCGCTTTGACTCGCTTTGACTCGAATTCATGCGTAATTGTTCGTTGATGCTTTGATCTTCCGGCGAATAAAGCCGGATATTCTTAACTTTGAACATTGACAATTAACTTATCTCTAGTTTTATATTTCTTATCTTACTGCTTAAAGAAATGTACATAATCTAATATTTATGTTACGTTCTCTTATACTTTGTATTAGCTAGAAATAATAATATAGAAATAATAATAAGAAGTGATCAATTAATTATTATTATTATTGCGATTACTATCCCGCAGTGTTAAATTAAATTTTTGTTAAATATTTATATTCTGCTATTATTTTAATCACTAATTAGTTATCTAACTGATCACTTTCCGCTCAAAAAATATTTTTATATTTATTTTATTATACGAAATCGAGTATTATTATACGCTTTCGTTTGTAAAGTCTAATAATCCGGATATATAAAATATATACTTTTCTAGATTTTTTTAAAGAAAAATTTATTTGTAACATTTCTAAATGTTTTATCCATTCGATTGATTCCGACAATCAATAATGGATCTTCTTAGAATGACATTTCTTTTTTGTTGTAAGGAAAATTTTTTTATGCGGCATCTTCCAAATGTATTTGAAATGCATTTCAGAAATAACTCTACAGGGTATTGACTTCCAGAGGAGCGTTATACAAGCATTGTACGTACACACGTGGGCATTCGCTTATACAGGTTCGCATAAATATGCAAAATCTTTTACATTTACGGTGCATAAAGTTTTATGCATTTTTCAACGCGTGCGCATATAACACTTAGCTGCAAGCGTTATCTTTAGCATGGTACTTCCTATGTCAAATACTGACCCACGCAACATGGGGTTACGACCGCAGAACCAAGGACGCTGCATCATATACTCCTTTATATTCCGCATCGAAAACTACTGCGACAAGTCTCAGAGACTAAGCGGAAAGTGCAATCGTGATGTTCAAGTTTGATGCGAATAAGCGAGTGTAAACAGGCCAGTCTGCAATTAAGCGGACTGGCGGATTAACTCGGGAGCTTTGCGCGTTTTGTCTCTTTCATGCGAGGAGTGTACCACCGAAAGTACACCGAATGCAAAATAACACATTCGAAAATTACAGACACCGGACTCTGCATCTCTTGTCGCGTAAACCGCAACATTGCAACTGATTCAGTTCATTGAATTTCTCATGTAAAGAATATATTAATTGCGATAAAAATGTATTCATTACGATTTTTATGTGAGATTACAAAAATTCTACGTTTCTTTCTATTAATTATTCTTTTTTAATTAAAGAATATAATTTAAAAAATGTCTTTGTTATCTATTTGTAATATCAAATACGTACATACAAGTATTTTTTTACTTACGACGAAATTATATTCCGAAATTACATTCGGTCGTAATAGTATATACTAAATCTATTATTTTTCTTTCTCTTTTAGTAATAATATTTATATATTTTGATAATTCTGAATTTAAATAATTATTGGGTTGTCCGGAAAGTTCGTGTCGATGTTGAAGGAAAATTGAAACGCAGAAAATTTTAATTTAATAAATGTATACTAAAATTTAAATTTTAGTCGGCACGAACTTTCCGGACAACCCAATACATGGTTATGTAAAAAAGTAAGTTAATGTCGTGCTATTAATTTAGATTTTGACTTTTAAATTTTGGCTTTAATCTTCGATTTATCATTTTCTGATTCATAGCGCATACCGAAAATTCATAAATCAAAGTAATCGTAAATAAAGTGATACTTGTATATAGATCTTATTCTTATTCTTCTTGCTATTCTTAAGTTAAATTGTATCTTATCTTTATTTTTCCTCAAATTCCTTTCCCATCATTATTATATTATTCGCAAAAATGTATATGTGATATATAAATGTGAATGTCCGCAGTATTGAGCTCAGATTCAGAGTTCGCTAATATAAGCCCGAACTATGCAGATCAATCATCCCTGGAAACATTTTAATTATGAACAGAGATATCCAGAGATAATACATAGATACAATGGCAGTTGATCTCATGAATTAAAAAAACCATCAGGTGACGCCTTTTAATGTCGCTACATCACCAGACTAAAATATCCCGTCCGATACTTTAATACAAAAGTTAAAAACAGCATGAGCGTACTAGTATGATTAAAATTCTATATCGACCAACACGTCGGTTATAGAAGCTGTGAAAATAAGAGAAAAAGCATGCTCAACGGAACGTACTATTTTAAGCAATGCTTCGCGTGTCAAATTTACATGTCACATATCCTATGGGTATTTTAAACAGTATAGGCGAAGCGCTCAATCTTTTAGTATCATGCTGAATAATTCGAGAGAATATATATCGATCTCTCTTGATATTTTTCCTTACATATAATATCGAATTAATTTTATAATTTTTTTATTTTGTATATACTTTGTTAAATTGTATATGCTATATAATTAGTAATTTATCTTAACGTGCGTGCTCCATAAGCCACTTAATTAAATCCCTCTTTACCGGGTAAATACATAAGATCCCTCACGACTTGGGAAAAGCACCCTTCAAAGCACCAGTGTTGTATGTTACGTATAGCGTTGGTTACTGCACCTTTATTAAACATATAGAAGATCACGAGTACGCTCGACCTGCTTCAATATAAACTCCAAGCAGGCAAATAGGAATTTTTTAAAAGGAGAATTATTATAATTTAATATTTTTCTATCTATATCTATAATCTAATATAAATCTGAAATTGGTTCATCGCTTACAAAAAACTTTTTGCTTAATTAAAAGATTTTAAAAAAATTTTATAAAACAAATTTAATTCCTTCTTCCGTTAATAGCTCTTTGAAAATTTATATCTTTATTAGATACTCTATAGATAAAAAAGATAATAGGCAATTGATCGAAGTTTTCTACTGTACTCCAACGATTGGAATTTTTCCAAATTTTTTTATAAATATCGAAATATACTACGAAATTCAATTCTCCAGTATCTAATTCTTTTTTATAAAAAAAATGATCGGAAATGAAATATATCGTAAATTGATGCTAGTCACGAATCTACGATAAATTATATCATTCAGTTCAATAGCCGGCCTCATCTGCTTGAGCGATCGAGCGTATAAAATTCTGGTTCAAATTCCGTGATTGGCTCATTGCCATGTCATGTCTCGGAAAACTTTTGGAAAGAGGATGCCATAAGCGAAAGACAAAAATCCGGAATGTCGATCTCGTGAAAAATATAAAACAGTTCGACGTCGCGCCACAATTTCGCGTTATCACGTTTGAGTGATCGCATTTCGCTTCACTTGATGTATAATCGCTGAATTAATTTATCGTGTGATTAGTGAGATGCAACTAATGGGTGGGAATACCGTATGAAACGCTTCATTTAGCAATTCTATAATTTTATAATTACAAGTACAAGAAATCATGTTGTTATCTCTAACGTCTTTATTCTCTAACATCTAATTTTAATTATACACCCGAAATAGATTTCAAAAATGATTTATAGGAAAGCAGATAATAAGAGAAAGTAGGGAAACTGCGAACATCTAAAGCTTGTAACAAATTCGATAACTTGTATTACACTAAATTAGTACATATTAAAAGTTGTTATACATGAAATAACAAAGTGAAATACAAAAACATATAAGTATTTTAAACAATAATTAAATATCCAATAATGATATTGTCACGTTATTTAACAGAATATATATATATATATTATTTCAACGTCAATAGTTAATTAAATTATGCCACCGCATTTAGATTATAAAGCAGCTTTTATGTGCATTAATCCAATGTAAAGCGAGTGACCGAATTCACCATTAAACTGCGAATACTTAGAGCTCGTGTCGTATTACGCATTATGGATGTGGATTGGATTCAAATTGCAAACTGCGAATCCTTCATCAACTAATCAGAGTGATTCGCAAATCGAATTCAATCCCCATCCATAATATATAGTGATACAAATTTAGAATTAAGGAAACGTTAAATAAAGCCCACAATTATTTATCAATAAAAGTATTTAAAAAGTACTCCTTATTTTTTGCTTTAAACTACAATAATTAACAAATTCATATATTATCAATATAAAACTAATTTTAAATCTCCTCTAAATATCCAAATACACAATTGTACATAAATACATAATCGTAATACAAGCTATTATAAAATGCTGAGTAAAACGCCTCCTCTTTTTTTTGTTTTAATTATATATAATCTCTTTGAGAACATAAAGGGACATATATTACAGTTGTTAAGGATATTATATAAATGTTAAATGTACCATACTACAGACTGTAAAGTACAAACTTGCATGGTGTATCGATAATCAATCGTTAACTTGGATGTGTGGTTTTGCCTACCATCTGCCTTCCTGTTGCACTTTCCGTTGGTTTCCTATTATTACGCAGTGGAAACACCTGATACTGCTCGACTTGGCCTAGGTAGTTCGTCGAGGGATTGTAATAAGGGAAGCCAGTAATAAG
>NW_017259185.1:1316789-1320871 GCF_001594045.1 Atta colombica | reverse complement strand
CTCTCTCTCTCTCTCTCTCTCTCTCTCTCTCTCTCTCTCCTCCTCCTCCTCCTCCTCCTCTCTCTCTCTCCTCCTCTCTCTTTCTTCCTCTCTAGATACTAGCACATTATGCTGCTTAAGTAATACAGTTTCAGACCACAGGATAGTACGTGGAGCTAACATAAACTTCATACTACTAGAAATTTCTCTACATGGTTTCCAAACCGACAATTAAAAATAAAATATTATAGAAGATGATGTAACAAGAATAAATTTTGAACAATAAATTGTAATAAAATAATAAAAAGATAATCTAAAATTTAAATCTTTTACGTGATCCTATTTATCTCAGTTTTGTTTATCGAAATGAGCTGAGTAAATACTACTAGCAAAGCTTCTTTTTTTATCTTATAAATCCCTCTTTCAATTATTCTATCACACTATTTTAAGATCTTTGGCTTTAATTCCATAAATTCTGGACAAAATCTATTGAAAAATCTATTGAATCATAGCAATTATCAAACTAACAGTGATCAACATGTATGTATCTGTAATCCATTTCGTATGTATCTAATTGTAAGTACAAATGCATACCAATTTGGCTCTTTAACCAATATCAGACATGAATGTTCCTGATGCGCGTCAGTGGAAACTATGGAGAATATCATCATCACATCTGCGGATGGACATGATACTCGAAGCTCCGTGCAAATAAGGTAAATGCATACCAGTATCGGTGCGCACACACTTGACTCCGTACGTATCTGTTCTCTCGAGCGTGTGTATGTGGCAATGCAATCGAATGCGAATTTATAGAGCCACAGCAACGGGCGTTAATGCAGAAACGGAATATCGGCTCCTAAATGTGCGCACGCAAAAGGAGAATACTAATATCGCCACCGATTATATTCGATCCACATATTAACGACCTGTAATTGTCTCGGTGAGTATATCGAAATATTGGGATAATAGATCTATATGCGGATGACAATCTTTTCTCAATTAAAATATAATTAATTGCGGAAAAAGTGTTGTAACAAAAAACAATTCATCTGAAATAATAAAGCAGTCGATTAATCGATACGACAGTTCACTTAGCGCATATCTCCAAAATGATTATCGAGCTCTCTTAATTTCCGCATCGAAAAAATTAATTGTTGACGATAGTGTATTATTTACGACGGTCAGTTTATTGGAAAAACATTTGTCTCCGAACTGTTGCAAAGATAGAAAAGATACCCTATCACATGAAGTGAATAGTGTAAAGTGAATTCGAGTCGCGTTATATATCATAGGATTACTTGCGATAAATGGCGAAGAAAATCTTTCACGATCTATCGAAAAATAATTTACTGTTGGATAGTTTCCTAAAAGTATACAATGCACGTTCTTGCAATAAGTTACTTTTACGTGTTTGAATATGATGCAACATAAACGGAAAGGACATCTTTGAATAGCGCACAAATTTATAGCAAACAATGTAAATACTTGATGACAAGAATTATGTTATATCTAAATAATTTTGTTTGAGAGTATATGAATATGCATCATTGCAAATAATTTTGCGGCTATTTTTAATTTGAAGTAAACAAAGTTGATGGGCTTAAATAACAACATCGACTTCGTGTCAACAGAGATTGCATTGAATGTAGCTTGTAAAACACTCACCGATTAACATTTTACTATAAACATATGCAAATGTACTCAATGAGAAGGAAAATGAATATTCATGGGACGTAATCAAAAAATAAAGAGAGATAGAATTTCCCAGGCTTCAGTGTAATTAATCTTTAACCGTGTTGTGCAATTTCAATGATGCATGTGATATGAACATAGCGACAAATTACGCAGTTAAGCTACGAGAATAAATTCTTTCTCAAACACATTTACTTCATATGTCAGTTAATTTTTCTTACTATCATATGCAGGATTTTCTGATTTTTCTTTGAAATGAAACAGCAACATGCATTCAATTCCTGATTTATAAGAGCTCATTTATAAAGCAATGTAAAATAGAATTCATATTAGAATCTCTCATGTTCGCAGAAACTGCACGAGAATCATCTCACAGGAATTAGGCACTGATCATCATTTTATATTACGAGACCGTAAATAAATCATCAAAGAATTTTTCCCGTGTCTCCTACAGTACCTCGTGACTTCAGAATCACAAAAGCTTCACGAAATCACTGATTTGGAAATCACAATTTTTCAAACACAGCTGTTTGAAATTACAAATTTCAAGAAGCTTGCAGTAGAGCTTAAATATGTCGTTTTTATTATCGAACCACAAACATTTTCAAAACTACCTCGACTTTCCTTTATAAGATCTTTTTCTTTATAGTAAATCAATCATATATGAACATTTGTGTGTGATTACAAGGCTCGTCAGACATAAATTTAAAAAGTATAAGAGCAAAATTTTATTATAAAATAATTTAAACAATTTTTTTTATCTCTTATGCAAATACATTACTTTTTACTTTTTAATGTTTATAATTAATGCGCGAGAAAAATAGGCATCATATATTTTTCATACATAATTAAAACTTCATTTAAGATCGATGAAACGGTAATGAGAAATTCTAAGTCGGAAATACGAGACGATTTATAAATTTTACGTAGCACGTGGACAGTTTTCAAAGTCGTAAATATATTGCTACAGTAAAAATCCAAGAACCTGTAACTATTATCTCGAATTATATATCGCTCTCTTATTTCAAAAGTAACACAACTTAAAGAATTAAGTTTCTCAGAAAAAGAGAAAAACTATTTTTCAATTCGATAAATAATTATTGATTAAATAATAATAAATAAAAAGATAATTATTGATGATAAAATAATATGAATAGAAAGAATGAATTCTTAACGTAATCAAATGTTATTTTTGTCATTTTCTCGTTCCATAAAAAAATTTTTGGGTTGTGTGACAATTTTTTGGCAATTTTTTTGTAAAGTTTAATTAATTCACGTAAATAAAATTACTTATATGTAAAGGAAAGGAAAAATTTTTTATATGGCAAAAAATTGTCGAAAGTAAAATTACATTTTTATAATTAAATAAAAAATCGATAAAAAAATTTTGAAAGAGAGAATGAATCCTCCAAATTCCCTTCTCTTTGGATACACTCATGAATAATACGGAATAATTCGCATCTTGCTCAAATATACAAATGATACAAATACAAATATCGATATACAAATGATAATGCGATATGTCTAAAATGATTTGTAATAAGGCTGACCTTTGTTAATGCTTTAAAATATCTAATATTTTATAGATTAAAAATATGTGCACCGAATATTCTATTCTTTATTTTCTCAATAAATTTTGGGACGGATGGGGATTATGAGAACAAATTTCGCGATTCGTTTTACAAACGATAAAGTTGTCTAAGGTAATTATTAATTTTATTCACAATCTGAAATTTTTGTTACGAAAGAATTAATTGATTCAATGATAATTAACAACACTTTGCTCTTTTATAATTCAAACACATATAACTATAATACATTTTTATATTGAAATTTTTGCCTTATTTAATTTTCAGAGAATGATATTAAAATATTATACAATAACCATTTTATTATTATTCAAAAAATATATACGAAGGCGTAGTTTACAATTATGTTTTTAATATAATTTTTTTCGAATCAAATCAAATAAATTATATTATTCAACATTTTAGAATATAAATTGTGTAATTTTTAAAAATTATTAGAAATTAATTTAAATTTTTCGCCAGAAAGTAATGTCAAGAGCACCAATAAATAATTTGTTTTTGCATTTGTTCCAAAGCAGAAATAAATGTTATAAATGCGATTCTCGTTAGATCGATACAGATACGAAGAGATGAAGCATCCGCGCAATTAATATTTAAACTTCATTATAAAGGAAAATTTTTAAATGCCACTAATCATTTGATTGTTCTGAACTTATTAAATTATATGAGAATTAAGAAGGCAATTTGTTTCCAATTTATCTGTGCACTTGACAATGATTAACGGACAAATATAACGAGTTCAAATTTCTTATACACTATTGAATTTTTATTTTTTCCTGATTAGTTGCTTTTAAGATTTTTAATAAGTCATATAATTTT
>NW_017259185.1:1313370-1316689 GCF_001594045.1 Atta colombica | reverse complement strand
AAAGAATTATTTATTTCATGTAGAAACGAGTTTTTCATTAATTAAATATTAAAGGATTAAATATTAAAGGATATAATTGTTAAATCCATATATCACTCGACATTAAATTAAATTAAATTAAATTTTAAATAAATTCTACGCTAAAATTTATACAAATATTGTAAAGCTTCAGTTTTAAGTATTAAAGTATATTTTCCATTATTGTTTCATTACCGTGAGGTTTATATATAGGTATCGATTTATAAATATGCAAGTAATTCAGTATAATCTAGCATAATCTATGTAAAATTATAAGCTATCTTTTTGTTATTGGAAACAGCAACTCTTTTTTGATGTTCTAAATTTTATTAAAATCTTTTATGAGATAAATAAAATATCACTCTGAATTCTTTAAGATAGCTAAGGGGCACTAGAAGACATCTCTTTTATTTTTTAAGTAAAAAAGATGTGTTTTCCATTAAAATTACCAAATGTTTCTATCAAATGTCATAAATTAATTTCGCATGTAAGTGTTACTTCTTTATGAATAATTCAGCAGCTGTCTCATTTATCTCACAAAAAAATCTTAAAAATAAAATAGAATTTTATTGTTATATTTCCTTAATATTTTTAAAAGAACGAAAAGAAAATGATTTATAGTATATTTTATATAAGCTATTCATATATAAAAATAAATAATTAACTCTTTTTTGACAAATATATTTAAATAAAATATTTTCCTAGAAATGTTGTTATCTCTGTCTAAATATTTAATTTATAGAAAAGCACACACACAATTCAAAGTTATTTTTACTTTACGAGCGTAAAGACTAGTACAAAAAAACCAATAAGACTTTTGTCTTATTGGTTTTTTTGTACTAGTCAGGAAAAATTTACTATACATGGAATCGCGTGGGAAAGTTTGTCGCAAGCTTAAGAAATTCGCGGTCATACGAAATCAATGCCCGTTTTCAAACTTTTCCGATATAAAAATATTTCTCCTAGCGAACAAACTCGATCTTCAGATACACAGCTGCGTAGAAACTTAAATTTCATATTATCTATGAGAATTGAGAATCTCGTACCATTTCAAACTGAATCGAATTTTAAAAAACAATTTTCGATTGTCGATTATCAATATTCTTATTCTATCTCGACAACAATAGTATCAGGATTTCGCGCGCCACAGTATTTATTTTCTGATAGTATCGCCTTTAATTTCCTACAATTAGATAGTTTAATAATTTTCAAAGAGTATCTCTTACCTATCTTGAAATTATACATCGGAAGGACTGGAAGCATTAACACGAAGATCTTCTCTGAGAAACTAATAAAGCTATGTTGCATTAAAATATTATCTCGTGTTCACTGCGGAATATGCATATTATTGCATAAATTTTCTGGTATATTATATTAATTGTTAATACTGTAAAAATATATTGAAAAGAATTATAAGAAACGTTAGAATCTTGAAAAGATTTGTAGGAAAATTACATTATAAAATATATTATCCGTGTAAAGTGAACTGTTGAAGTTACTTAAATTACTTAAACTCTTAGGTAAACTTAAAACTTCAGTAAACAAAGTTTAGTACGCTGTATGTCTTTCTGTTACAGACTGTTTGATACGCAGTTCTTTTTTTTCCTGATTGATCAACTTCGTTGATTTAAGTTAGTAATTATTATTATAATTACTAACAATTGCTCATAAAAATTTTTCAAATCTTAAGTATGTATCTTAAAATTTCTTCGTATATTTCTAAATTAAAGAAAGATATTGAGATATCTCATAAATAGCAAACTAAGTAGCAAATAATTTATTTAAGAATAAATAAATTCATTAATTATCATAAATCTTAATTAATTATTAACTTCGAACTTATATATATTCATATAATACTAATACCCTAGTAGAGTCGATCGATTTTACCACCTAATATCTGGTCTATACCCCATCTATATTAATCCTTAGAAGCTCTGTCGTGGTAAGTAAAGCTGTAACGTCTAGTTAATACTAATTTGTAAATTATAGCAGACCGTCCTCCAATCTTTGAACAGTGTACCTGTGTTCACAGTCTATCGAACACAGATAGATATAGGAAGAGATACGATAGATACGATAGAGAAAGAGAAATAGAGAGAGAGAGAGAGAGAGAGAGAGCCGTAGCGAGGAAATTATATTATTCAACACGTATACTTATATAATATACTAATTTAAAATCGAATCCTGAATATCAAGTAAATATGTATTAAAGAAACTAGAAGATGCCATTCTAGAATATCAGTACTTGCTCGACTTTATTCTCTAGAGATAAGGAAGGTTCGACATTATAAGTTCGTCTTCATGCTACTGTAATTTCATCTGCGCAAGCAATCTAACGGTTAGAGATATCTAGAGGTCTCTTTGCTCTAGAAAAATCGTATACTCGCCCAGCATGTTATGTGCATAAATGCATGATATAAAAGGAAGAAATTCCATATTTCGAATGAAGAACATTCTCTAGTTTAATAAAATTAGAATTGCGTTCGCAAAACTGTTGAGAAAAAAGATTATGTGAGTAGAATTTTTAACTGATGATTTATGTAATTAAGAAATATCCCGTGTAGTATAAAATAAATCGCAAACATTTTATATCCCCCAAAAATCTTCATGATAATGAATATTAATAGAACTGTCTTATATTACGAATATTTGTGAGTAAATACTAAATGCCGCTGATACAACTGACGCATTCGGAATAATGCATAAACACGAGAGATATTACATAGTTAAATGTCATCAATAAATAAAGAGAAAATAAATTCTTGTATGTATTAATATTGCAAATGTTTTTAATAGGATTTTTCCTGTGTCAGCATTACCATTGATCTCAATCCACCATACAACCGTGTCGTAAATCTAGGAATCAAATTGCGAGTTTTACAGGCCATTGTATCCCTCCGCGCATAATAAAAAGCGCCAACAGATGGAACCTTGTTGTGATACGAACAACATGGAATTGGAACAGAATTTATGTTAGATAGATTTTGTTTTACAATCTTGACATGATAGCAAACGCATCTAACTACCTCTCTCAACAAAAAATATTATTCTATTTCAATAAAAATCTTTAGAATCTAATGTATTTATATTGGGTTGTTCGGAAAATTCGTGCCGATTTTGAAGGAAAATTGAAACGCAAAAGATTTAAATTTTAGTATACATTTATTAAATTTAAATCTTTTGCGGCACGAACTTTCCGGACAATCCAATATTAATTTATTTGTTACTTTAAGAATAATAATATTTACAATTTGCGGCGTCTACAATTTTACATGGATCAAGGATCTGCCCTTCCTTG
>NW_017259185.1:1299438-1313270 GCF_001594045.1 Atta colombica | reverse complement strand
TTATTATATATTTATATATGTAAAAATACTTGCAATTTATATATATGTATAATATAATGATATAATGAGAAAGTAAAATTTATATTGTATATATATTTCTAATATACGTATTCAAGTATATTTAATTGACGAAGTGAACTCTGTAATTAGTCATTATTAAAAATCTTATTTTCTGATTTACGTTAATTGTTCTTACACGCAATGATATTTCTGGATAACAAGAAATAAACTTACATTAGAAAAAACTGTTTTCATCAATCTTGACGATAAAATCTAGCCATGGCAAACTAAAAACGTTCTCTACCCTCATTCACGTCGCTCTATCGATTAATCCACCTGCTCCAATACTTTTCGCGTTGGTCATACTTACTTACATCCCCCCTTGAATCCGTTACTCACGGGCATCCTAGTGAGTGCCCACGAGAAACAAAAACATGAAGCACCTCTTGCCTACATATGAGACATGAGTTCACCCACCCATCATGATCCACTGTCTGCTCGATAGAGCATTATCTCCCTCGCTCTCATCCTTTGGTTTCTATTCCTTCCGCCTTCTCTCCGCGCTGGTCATTTCACCCTCCACGTATTTCCCACCATCCATCATTCTTGTTCTCTCTCGCATTTTCTTTTTCATCTCTCCTCTCGAATTTCCTTCGTTCACACTAGATCGTTCAAAGGTGTCATATATCCTCTCTTTTACTCTTTGGAGCTCTTTGCTATCTCTCCTGACTTCCCTTCACATTGAGCTCTTGCATTTTCCTACTTATGTGAATTTTTCTTATGTGTTTTCCGTCTCTTCTTTCCCCACTTTAATATTCCTCTCTCTTTTCTCGAATCATCTTCTTATTTCACAAGACCGCCTTCGTGTTGATCTCCTTCTGGAATTCACGATTGGAATGTATCCATCTTTGTAAGGCTTAGCTACAGTGTTAGCTTTCTTTATTCTGTTCTTTCAATTCTTTTATTTTAATTTTTTCTTATTTTATCCCTTTCTCCCCTTTTCTCTTTTCTTCCTTTCCTATTCAACTCCAGTCTCTCTCTAGCTTGACTTCTTTCCACATGTCGGTATCTTTGTCGTTTCTTTGATCAAAATATTCTCATCCTTGTTTCAACCGCGCTCCGTCGACTTTTCGTCCGCTTCCTTCCTCCTTTTCTTCTATTCTTCGCACCTTTGTCGCTCATATGCGCATTTCTAGTTCTATCCTACTCGCGGTCGCAGCATTCGCTGCGGATACAAGTTTGCTCTGTTACCTCCCTTCTGTTCTCATCCCTTTCTCTCTGATCTGCCTTTACTCCCGGCCAACACATCTCGCATCTCGCTTTCCTGTGACTGTATCTCTTTCTAACATTCCATTTACCTATCTCTTTCCGTCTCCCTTCTGTACATGTGTATATAATGCTCTTTTTCTCTGCCATCTCTCTTCATCATCTCTCTTCGTTCATTCCATTTCTCTTCGCATTCTGTTTCTCTTTCAGTTGTTCACTCTCCATAGGCGTGGATATTGGACTAAATGTATAAATAGTATGTAAGTTCAGCTGTATGTATCGCGTAATTAGTTTTTTAAAATTCATTGAACAATTTAACGATAGTAGAAGAAGATTATGAAATTTAAAACTGCAACTGGAAAAATTTTTATTTTGCGAAAGAAGTTTCAGAGAAAACTTAATTTAGCAGTTTTAGAGTGATAAGAACTTAAAGAGATATACATTTTCGTTCGCTGTAAAAGAAGTTAAAGCTTCATTCATTAAAAGCACATGAGAGTCCTTTCCAATTTATTAATGTCAAAAATGTCATTAATAATTATCTGTCCTCCGCCATTGCCGTTCACCCTCGCTTACGCATATTTTCTCTCTTGCTCTCTCCTCGCTCCTACCATCCCTTCACGCACCTTCTCCACTTTGCTTGCCCTTCTCCTCGCCATCATCCCTCACCATGGACCACTTCTCTCCTTCGTTGCTCCCTTCTGCCAGCCAATAATTTTCTCTCTCCCCGAACACATTCGCCCCTACCACTGGAACTCTCATAGTGTCCCTCTCTCGTGGTTTCTCTATCACACACCCCGTAGCAGTCGTTCGGCAGCCACCCTATCTACGTTGCCCGTTCAGCTTCGGGCGCCGTCGTCGGAGCAACGGGATCGCGCGGTACCGGGGCGTTCAGTCGGGATCGCGTTCAACCCGCGTCAACCACGTAGAGATTTACGTCGCGTCGTCGTCGGCTGAACCACTATATCGTGACCCAACACCTCGTGGCACGCCACATCCCATTCGTCTTACTGAAAATCGTCCAGTTACTGATCGAATTGTCTAAATACGCAAGAATTTCTCTCAAGAAACATTACTCGAGCCAGCGATCTCAAATCCTGCCAGAACTCGTCTCCCGCGTTTGGGCAACCGAAATGGTTCGTTACTCCCTCATCCTTTGCATAGTAGTAAACGCCACGATGAACATCCAGAGTTGCAATCGATTTATGATGATAACGTTGTGATCCTACACATTAAATCTCGGCGATATTGAATTAGTAACTGGGACAAGATAATCGGTCTTGCGAAGCGTTAATTATTCGCATACACTACGCCGCGCCGTGAGAGGTATTCCCAGGTATTCCCGGGTCACACTGCCGGTTCATATGAGGTCATTGAAACTATCGATATTGGATTTCGTAAAAATATTGATTTATTTTAATGGATTTGGATTTAATGGATTTCTAAATTTTACATTGCAACACCTAATTCATTAGTCCTAGTTATAAACTTTTCTTTTAATAGAATTGCCAAATTGTAAAAAACTTAAAACAATAAGAAGGCTTTAATAATATTAAATATGAAATTATAATAATCGCTTTTATGTACAGATATTGCATTGATTGTACTAACAAAGATATTTACATTTATGTAAAATTTTTCAGTGCTAGCTTGTTGTTGCTGAGATCCATTATTTACGCTTAGCAATATTTTTATCGCTATAATAGAAAGAAAATTCTAAAACTCAGGTCACGTGTAATAATTTTACGTGACATGAATGTTCTGATTATGAAAAAGATTAAATACTTCGAATTCTAATGTTTTTATTGTCTGTATAGGACATTAGAAATTATTTTACAGCACGATTTACGCTAAGGACTATGGTAGAATTTTAGCGATATGTCAAGTAATATAATAAAACAATAACGTAGCTCGTGTTGTAAATGAGGAAAATATTGGGAAAACTAAGGCCTATATAAACGAGCAAAAACGGTTATTTCTCTCCTTATTAGTGTAATATAAAAAGTAATTGAAAATGATGATAAATTACAATTAAATATTCATTAATAAATCCATTAATAGCTAATCTAACAAAACGAGAAAAATATATCGGAATACAATAATCCATTTTATTTGGCATGTAATTAATATATAAAATTAGTTTTTTAATCTTTTAATATTCTGAAATAGTTCTTTTCTTTCCACATATATACATATAAGAAACAATCTTCATCTTTGTGACAATAGTAAATAAGGACTATACTATATTTTAGTTGCAGCAGTATATACTATGCGTATATCCGATTGTGCCATATTTTGACATGTTAGGAAATTCGATGATCGTCTTGTGACTTGACTTCTCCAAGTATCTATCTGATAAGCGAGGCTTATACCAGAGAAACAGCCAAGATATAGATCACTTCATCCGAGTCTGACACGATAATGTGATGTGAGGACGTCGTTCTAAGTGCTTCTCTCTCATCTAGTTTATCTATATATTATTAATTTCCTAAATATAGCAGGCTATAAAAATATACAAATAGCAATGCCTGGCAAAAAATGATAGTATTAAATAAAAATAACTTGCAAATAACCTAAAATTAAAATTATGACGCGAAAAAAGAAATAAAAGAAGAAAATACGTCAACTGTTACGTTACTATGTGAATGAAATCGTAACAATTTTATGTTTTATCTTGAGTCATAGAATGAGATATATGAGAACATACTAAAATTCAATAGAGGATATGCATATTTTATCCGTAAGACAGAACACGAATTAAAATACGTGATAATTCCGACAACCAGAATTATGTGGCAACCGCGATATTGTTTTATCACAAAACGAAATAAACGAAATGAAACTGCAAAATTAATTTCAACGAGCTTTTATATGTTGATTTTTCTGTTGCTGACATCCTTCTTACACTGATGCATAAATATTAAATTTCAATTACATCCACAAGCGGAATGCATAATTATGAAAATCGTCTTATGAATTATAAAAATTGTGAAATGATAATGAAATTCAAATCGGATTGAGCCATTCAAGAACACCATTTATACATTATTTTAATCCGCAAAGAATTTCATGAAATAGAGATTCATATAATGCAGCAAGAAAAGAACAGTATTAACGAGTTACGAAAATTTTGGATCTGAAAACAATTATTTGGGTCACAATCAAAATCTTTTTTAAAAGTCAAATTTATAGATTCATGTATTTTATCTATTTGATCAATAATCACTGTATCTACAATGACACTTTAAAATACAATCTTCGCTAAGAGGTTTGATTAAAAGCGCGTATTACTACTGCGTGATATATGTACTCTCTTTGTCTGACTAAAATGACGCGATCTACTTGGCGCACAGTCGCCAAGCTCTTGTCCGACCAAGTAGTGGGATGATCCACTTGGCGCGAATGCAGTTCATCCTCTATCGGATCAAAGATGAATTGATCTATCTGTCGGAACCTTGACTTCTTTTCAATGATCAAGAGATATCCTCTTAACGTGATTTTGACTTCGTTTCTCATTATCTTCCATAAATGAAAATCATGCTCGAGCCAATTTTTCAATATGTCATCGATATTGTACATATGTCCTCTCATAACAAAACCGATTAATCATCCCCTATCAAAGTTGTCGTGTTGATAGACCCAAAAGTTATTTATAATCGACGAATTATTAATAATAAGTACAATATTAATCAATGATTTTTTGTGAATTATATGTATTTTCATTATTGAGTTTAAAGCTTTTTATCACACATATCTCAAGGAAAGCTTGTTAATAATAGTTCGATAACGATGTTTAATAAAATGATTTTTACATCAAGAAATTTTTAGATAAAATTATAATTTTAAAACAAACAAAATAAGTAAAATTTATGATTAAGACTTTACTTGATTATCTTGGGGCTAATATACATCGTCATTTTATCCTGTTAAGACTGTTCAAACACTCCAGGAAAAAAAAGCCGGAAAGAGCGTGGAATGTCACCCCAGAGACGATATTAGCGACTATTCTGATAGGCTGACATTTATAGCAAAAGCCACATCCGGAATTTCAGAATCCAATGTATGTTGAAGAAATAATTTTGGAAATATTTTAAGTTTTTCCATTACATAAATTTATTTCCATAACATTAGTTTATAAAATTAAAAATAAAATTAAAATTAAAAAAAAATAAAAATTAAAAATTAATATAAAATTAAAAATTATATATATAACTAAAACATAATAACTGTAATTTAAAAAATATTAATAAAATATAATTTTTCACAACAAGAAATTTTTCATAGTTATATAATTCTAGATTTAAAATTTCTTGCTTTGATAAAAATTCTATTATAGATTTGAAAATAATAATATTTCGTTTTATTATAGGAAATAAATAATTCTATCTTTGATAACACGGAGCTTTACGGAAATCAATTAAATATTGTCACTTTATGGAATCAGTTAAATATTATAGTTTTATTTTATAAAATCAATTAAATTTAGTTCATCGAAGTGAATACGAATCAGTGAGCATTCAAAAATCGCCGAGTTAGTTATTCGGGGAGCTGTTTAATGAGAGTGTAGTACGCGCAAATGACAGGAATGGGTGGACAGAGAAATGAAGGGTAATCGTGTTTCCGACGAATTTCCGACTCGATTGATCGACTCATCGGTATCAGCTAACGATATGCCTACAATTTCAACTTATAACATCGCATGTATTCATGGTAAAGTCTGCCCGGAGCTCAGAGAGACAACGCCTCGTTTCTGAATTTCCATCGATCTGTCCAAATCCGTGGATTCGGCCTTACTCGCCGTAAGCGACGCCACCATTTTTAGCCCAACATCGGCCGGGCTAAAACTTTCCCCTTCGGGTATGCCGATAAAAATAAATATTCTGCGAAAAAGAAAAGAGAATTATTAAAGGTCAACTGGGCGTGGCTGTTGCCCGACGAGATAATTACTGAAAATATGTAAACAGACTTCTGACGTCAACAATTTCTCATTATTTTGAATAATTATTCTTTAAGGAATTTAACATTTCTAGAAGTAATAACGCGCTGTTTTCAATCGAATTTCTTTCATGATGTCACTGCTCGATCTTATTGCGAATCATTTATGCTTTCAAATAAGTTTTATATGAGCGTATGAATGTTTCGAAACTTGCTGATATATCTACACAAAAAATAATTAATATATTCTTGTTTCTAACTTTATTATCAACTTTCCTAATGTTAACTGAGATGACTTTTTGACGGCTCGGACAACTTTAGCAGGATACTTATTATTTTAATCGCAATGTATTTACGTAGTAGAATTTATTAGATAACATCAGACGATGTTATTTAATTTCAGTTTGCTTCTGATAAAATGACATATTTGAGATTAAAAATTATGTCATGCTAGACGTTCAATTTTATCGCAAATCTTACATTTCTTAAAATTTTAAAAATATCAATCCTCTGTGACAGTTTATTCATCTTTCCCTCGCATATGCTGAAAAATACTCTGGAATATACCTATGACATTTAAATTTCATCGAGTAATCGAGATTAAATTTCATTGCATTTTAGTGACATAAACAAAATATGTATAAAATATATATATTGATTTTTGGACTGCAAAAAAGAAATAATGAATTAATAAATCGATCTATGAATCGAACTAGAAATTGAAGTAAATATTAGCATGACATAAAATAAATTCTGATCACAAAAATTTCTCAGTCAAACAAAATTACAGCTCTTTGTCGAAGTTTTTGCGACGAATTTCGTGATACCACTGGGATTGATATCACATATTCGCGAAACCAGCACATGAACCATTGAAGTTTCAGAACAGGTCCATGTAAAAATGAATCGAATTATTGAGGTTTCTGCATACACCACGAGTGGCACTTATACATATATGACAGACACCGTATTGGAAAAAGTTTTTATCAATATATGTAGGTATATGCAGTCCGCGTTAATGGTCCAACATGGCTGATAGTATTGAGAGAATTACTGCTAATTCATTCCAAAAGAAATATGAAGGCTGATAAAACGGAAATTTTCCAATTACGCCATAATTACGATCAAATCTCGAGAACATGTGACCTTTCTAACATATATTATAAAAGTACGAGAGAATTACTAATTTGTTTCCAGAAAAAAATATGAGTTAGATAGAGATCGATGTCTATGAAGTATAAACACAGAAATTTTCCAATTGCTATGTCATGTCATTATTACAATTGATAATGATGACAATTTAATATCTTCAACAATTTTGGTTTAACTTGTTAAGGTAAGATTGTCTTCAAATTCATAAAAAATCAGGACAGTTTTCAGAACATATCATGCATATCAAAATCATCATGACTTCTCTTTGTGATCATGCTAATTCTCTCAATGTTGTCATACTTTCAAAAGATTCCATGAACTTGATATTTAACATCTCAAGCATAAATTTATCGATATTTTTAGAAAGTTTAATCGCAAAATAATAGTTATCTTATAAACCTCGTGCATGATAGCAACCTTTGTGATAGCAAAAGAGAAGTTATCTACTTACACTTGAACACAAAACTTTAAATACGTGCTTCGAGTGTATTTGCAAATCTTGTTTATGCACACTAAATCACATCTAAGCATGCATCATAATATTAACTGTATTCCAGGTTATCTACTGAGAGATAAACATACTGAGAGATAAACTTTATTAATCCAATTACATTCTCGTTTGTCCGCTTGGCTTATATTATTACAAAATATTTAGTATACTCTAGATACAAATGATAAGTATATATTTATGTACAATCTAATTACGAAGGAAATAAAAATATGACATAATCTCTATAATAAGAGAATTTTTCAACTTTCTGTCCGTAAAAGAATTAATTAACTAGAATTGTGAAATTTACATAATAGTCTGCAAATTAAATTTTGAAAAATCGTTTCAAATTGGATAATTTACAGAATCAGACAATCTGGATTGCAATTAATTAAGTCACATTTCTTTTTAATAACGATTCCTTATTTATTCTATTATTTAATTGAATAGTTGTATTTATTCAAAACAAACGTAAAATAAAACAAGGTAACGTTTGATTAAACTTCTAATAATGTGCATCTGCTGCCTTTAGAACATAAAATCCAAAACTAAATTTTATGACTAAGCTTGAAAGATAGAAAGAAGGAAGGAGTTATAAATTACTAATTTGTTTTATTGAAATAATAACTCAGTAATATTCATGTGTCATGAATAATATTAACTCAATTAATATTTATGTAACATAACTACTTATGGAAGTTTGTTAATCATAAGATGATACTAATTATATTATAAGTTAAAAGTTCTTCCAGTATACAGAATGAGTGTAGTTTACAAAAAATTAAAGAAAAAAAATATTGCAGTTATGAAATAGAAAGAGAGATGTGAAATAACTGGTATATACTATAACTTTTACACGTCAGATACATACATACGTTTCGTTATCAAATTCAGTTCAATCAATTACCTCATTTGAAAGCCTCCAAGCTAAAGCACTGTGTGAAATTAATATCAATACATTTTTCTCAAAATTACATAGAATACACAACTGTGAAACTGTTTGCTACCTGCAAAATACAGCTTTTACAGCACAGTTTTACGATAAACATTAACGACTAGTGGCCATTATAATATCTAAACAGACTGTGAAAAAGTAATTTTAACGATTGCTCCCAAAATACAAAACAAAACAACTATCGCGATATTCCATAATCACCACTTATTCCATAATAGCCTTCTTTCCTCTACAATTCTATATTAAAATGAATAAACATAAAAATGAATAAATAAAAAAACATTTAAATCATCTTATTTGTTTTTCTCTTACTTGAAATAAAACGTATAAAAAATGTGAAATATTCTGACATGAAAATTCTAAAATTTACAAATAAAAACGAACATAAAATTTTAGATCAAAAGGTCAACAAGTAAAAAAGGACAATGAGAATTAGTATGGAAAACAATGCTCAATATTTTTCTTGTCTTTTTTTGCTTGCTGATTTTGATTAAAATTCTATTTTTTCTCTTGTGTATTTCAAACAATATTTTTTATTACGTATTGAAAAAGTAATTTTTATTACGTATTGAATTTTACTTTCGCGTATATCTTATACACGAACATATTTTTTCAAACAAATACGAAATCTTAATTGATTTTTCTAAAAATATGTTATGTGCGTATTATAATTTTATTATAAAGTAGAATGAACTTTTCAATTCAATTTTTCAAAATTGCTTCAATTTATGTTTGCTAGAGAATTAACCGTAAATTAACGCGACGCAAAATCGCGAAGTTTCGGTAAAATGTCGCGCTTAGTAGTCAATCGCGCAGAAGCAGATATGGTGCATACTAATGGGAATTATGAATAGCAACGCCGTTCATCAATGACAATGACGCTGACGAGAGGAACAATAACATCAGGCGCTTTGTCGATTGCATTAGGGAGGGCACGTAGCAAGCGACAAACAAAAGCTTTCATCCTCTGTCGCGTTGAGACAACTGCGTATTTCACTCACAAACAACGTGCGTCTTTGCAGAAACAAAGATCTTCGCCGTCTCTATCTTAATAGTATTCTCAAAATGCTTATAAACTATACACCGTCGCATAATTCAAAACAAAACAACTGTTAAATTGTCTTAAAAAATGTAACGCTGTTATGTAATGCTGTTTATTATACTCGTCTTTTGCAAACATTATTTATTTCAAGATATAACAGTGTGAATAATTAAGTACCATACTTCATACATCTGACATTTATATAACAATAATTAAATGCTGTAGGAATAAAGGGATTAAGAAGAGCAATTGTTAATTCTACGAACATTATATGAAAACGTTATTCAAATTACTTTTCAATTATATAAAATTATACAAATTCATTTTGGAATTTATGCAATTAAATTATAATTAAAATCCAGCGTAAAATGCAGTCGTATATATAAAGCAATGATTGCAAAGGATAAATGTGGCAGAGTTAGTAGTAACAACATTATAGTTACCGAAGCCTTTGATAACGGTAGCCAAGATATAAAATAAATCCAGAGCAAATGCTTTGACATACAAAGAAAAATGCTATTTGAATTAATCGAGTCTGTTTGAACTTCAAAAACATGTTTTCCCGCTTTAAGTTGTTAATTAGCATATATATATATATATATATATTTATTTATTTATTTATTCTTGGAATGATATTTAAATGTTGCGTTTCGACACTTGCAAGTGGGTTAGCGAATACTGTTCGCTTACAAAAATGTCTCTTTTGTAAATGGAATAATACGCGAAAAATTTAATACAAGATCTCCATTTATGCGCAATCGTTAACATTTTTAAGAGCATAAATGCTGCGATATGATGATATTGAAATATTCAACGAAATATTATAGCTGTTTTGTGCAATATTACAAGCGGTAGCGTCTCCATTTTCCGAAACCAAAATATTATAGTTTCTTATCACCTCATCGCGGTAAGCTACGTACAAACTCCGCAGATGCAGAAACTAGTTGTAGCCTCAAGCAATGGAGTTTCACTAATTTTCCTAATTAGAGTGGTCGCTGTTTCAATAACTAACTTCACATTAAGTATAAAATAATAATCAAACTTGGAATTGCTCCGAGCAAAAGATGTTTATCTAATAAATGAAGATTTATGAAGATAAAAGAATAATTAAAAAATATTATTAAAAATATTAAAGTTAAGAATATGATAAAAATTTCATTAAAATCATTTTCATAATATTTAATAAAATAAATGCAATGTAAATGTAATCATAATATGTAATATAATTTTTCCCCCAATCTCTGAAATTATAAATTCGTAAGTTCTAGCTCGGTATAACGTTGAATCATATCTGATCTTGTTGATAATTATTCACTCGATAGAACGTAAACAATGACTCTACTATTAATATTCACACATACACACACACACACACACACACACACACACACACACATACATGTAAAGTTGAGTCACTCGTGTATGTCAAGCGATAACAGCGTTCGATGCAATTCCCAATGTTGTCGCAGAGACCTCCAGACTCGCAATTTCGTCGTGGCCGACCACATCGCTAAATCCGCATCACACTTTCCAGAAACAATGCCACCATCATTAATTAATAAACCACGAGCACACAAATGTCATCGCGCCTAATTGCAAACGCGTCGAAGCGCCAACACCAACTCGAATATAGAACTGCAACACGCAGCATCAACTGCTTGTTTGATGATAGTAGAAGTCATCACACAAAACGCTTTACAAGACAAAAGCTTTCTGTCCCTACATGTTCCTAGTCGGACAGCTTGTGAATATCGGTCTAGTGTGCCGACGGGATTCATCATTTTAATTGTGCAAAACAATGGACCACTTTTGAGCGCGTGTGAGAGCGAAGCGTGTACGCGACGTGTAACGAAACTAACTTGTTGATCTCACTTAAACGAAGAGCGTTATTAAGAAGCGCCCCGGGAATAATCGCACTGCGATGTCATCAAATTTCGAGGCTCGAGCACGCAAAGTTACATATTTAATGCAAAAGAGCGCTTTGAATTCAGGAGCATGTTCGCCGAAACTTGAATTCTGGAATAGCATAGCCGTTTCGAAGCGAATCTCGGATTCTAGAATTTGTAACTGAAATACCGAAGATGTTTATGCTAGTTAAACGTCAGAAATATCTAATTCCAAACGATACCAGAAATAATTTGCAAAAAGTTCATAAAAATTTCGTCGCTATAAATAACAAGTATAAAATATTAGAAAATATTATTGTTTTTTTTCTTGATTATTTTCAAGCTGTCGATATTTATAGGCATTGAGAATACGTGGGTCGGCTGAAAAGGAATGAATAGTAGCACGTAACTTGGAAACACCCACATACAGAAAAAGATACTCGAATAAAACGAAAAAAAAAACATGAAAGTGTTTTATTGACTACAAGAACATACCATTATTTTTCAATGTAGTTACTATTTACAGCTACACGTTTCTCCCAACGGTAAATCAGTTTTCTCATCCCATCAGTGAAGAATTCCGATGGTCTTTCCTGAGGATCCACGACTTCACTGTGCCCTTTACTTCATTATCCGTGATAAAATAATGCTCTAATAAATGTTCTCTCTTTAAATATAAAGAAAAATAAATATCGCAGGACATTAAATCCGTCAGCTCCCGACGCATGAAAATTTATTGCACACACAGCATTCGCAGTATCTCAATCTAGCTTCATCACTATAAACGATTTGTAAACGACGATGAGGATTACTAGAATTCATTTTTCGGATGATGAACTGAAGAACATAATGAAGTCATGAATCAAGAAAATATCGCCGGAATTCTTCATTGACTGGATGAGGAAACTGATTCACCGTTGGGAGAAATGTTTGGATAAAAATAGTGACTACATTGAAAAATAATGGTACGTTCTAATAACCAATAAAATGCACTTTTATACCTTTTTTGTTTCATTAGAATTTTCTCTTTTCATTTACGAACGACTGTTCATTGCTTTTCAGCCGATCCACGTAGATAATTGCAGTTTTCGTATGAATTTTCTTCACTAAAATTTTTAGATCGTGAAGAAAGTCTGTATTCCGAAAAGAGGTCCTCTTTTATATTTACACAAATATTTTTTTATTATTAAATAATTCCTAAAACGATTTAGGATTGCGATGATTATCTATTTAAATATTTTAATACTATTACTATTACTATTATGTAATGCTGCTATGTATTCATTTTTATATTGCTTTATATATGTATTATTTTTTTTATATCAATATCTATATATAATTCTTGTAATTTTCTATATGTTGCTGTGAGCAAGAAGATAAAAGTTTGCACGATCTAGATTTTTAACTGACAAAATAAAAAAACCTCTGCGAGTGTTTACAGAATCTCGTATCATAAGGATTGCAAATCGAGGAATCATCAATAATAATCTTTTTGCTCCGTGAAGCAGCTTTTGGCAAGCTTAAAGAAGTGTTCGGCTTGAAAGAACACGAGATTATATTAGAACGTTTGATCACATCTTCCGCTTTATTCTTTACTCTTTAGATCAGAAAGGTGATAAATTTCATTATAAGTGAAGACAAAATTTTTACAGTACAATTGAGGATCCTAATTTTATAAAAGCAAAATGTAGAGTTACATATATAAATATCATCTTCTCAAACTTGTTCTCGTTCTCTCTTCCATTATATTAATCTAATAAAGAATTTTCATGTGTGACATACTCTTTTATATAATAAAAAGTTATAATTTATCATTCAAATATTACAGATATGTATACATTTACATATACATAATAATTAATTATACATAATTAATTATACACACGCATAAATATTAATTAAAATGATATAATGCAACCGTTGCATAATAATAAGCGCATTATACAATAGAATCACTAGAATAATAATTATGTTTTATCTAAATATTGTTATAATTCTCACTGTTATGTCACCTTTTTCAAAAAGCAAATTCAAAATTAATATTGAAATAAAACATCCTCACAATTTTATAAATACTTACCTCGGAGGCTTTTTAATTTTATTTGTTGA
>NW_017259185.1:1283001-1299338 GCF_001594045.1 Atta colombica | reverse complement strand
TATTATATAATAATAATTAAATATTATATGAAGCATTATTGTAATATATAATAAATGTTTTTTTCAGCTTGGCCGAATGCGGATCGCGAGAGAGAAAATGTTTGGTGATTAAGCGGAGTGGAAGAGATGCGCGTAAAGTACCCTATTTCCGAATCTCTGAGGTACTTACACATCAATGCTTTCGTATGAAAAACATGAGGATGACGAACCCCTTGCTTCCTCCCACATAGCAAACTCACTTTTATCGGTACCGCTAACAAGCAAATTCTTTGAACACTGACGTCGGTTCAGGATCGCAATTTTGTCATTTTGAAAAGAGCCTTTTAGCAACGCAGTGAAGAAGATGATATCAGAAATTCAAAAGAAATCAGGAAATTTCTTCGTCCTTGATTTATATCTCTTCATACTTTTGTGCGTATGATGGCTTCAACCAGTTGTGGAAAAACGACAATAAAAAATAATCTATGCAAATGCACGTTCTTCAATATATTTCTCTCTTTCGAGAGAAATAAGTAGTGTGTACAGATATACATTTTTTGCATAACAAGAAATATTCTTTATAAAGCATAAAGAACTTGATTTTATAACTGCTTTCAAAATATTTTTAGAAAAAGAAACTTCGAAGATACGTGCATACATTTATTAAATAAATATATTAATTTTTCTTCTTGTTATTTTAGAGAAACATCGAGCAATTGTCATTATTAGTATTACTTTATATTATATTATATTTTAAGTTATTATATTTAAATTTATAGTAAAAAATTTGACCTAAATTTATAATAAAATAGTAAATTCTTCTCTTCGATATAGAATGCATATTTATAAAATTAGAATTTTTTTCTTCAAATGATATTATCATGTATGCCAATTAAAAAGATCGTAATTTCTCAATCGGAAAAAATCCGGCATTAAACAGAAAAAAAAATCAACGTAAAAATTTTTTGCTCCGGAACTCGTCACTTCGTGACTTCCGCTCGTTTCCTCCATCAAAATGAAGCTCAATGGCGTCGAAATATGCGAGACGAATATTTAACGACTGCAATATTGTTGTCGATAAAATTGAAGCTTTAAAATATTATATGGATGCAGTTACTGTCATTTCCATATTCTATGTATTCTTGTAGTTATAGTTACACATGAGTATACATAATGCAATTTCTACGAGATACATCGTAATATCTAACGTAGAGAATATTTTCTATTTCAATTTATAAAGTAACGAAATTTCGAAAAATTTAAACTTCAAGGAGTTATTTATAAGATCTTTTAGAAAAATGAATTACATAATTTAATTAATTAATTGAATGTATTATAAATAACATAGAGTCTGTATTGAAGCATAGACGGTATTTCAATATTCTCAATTTAATTAACTTAATAAATTGGGAAACAGAATTTGTGCTTTGACAGATCATATACTAATAAACTGATGATGAAAAATAAAAATAAAAAAATAATTTCTTTGTAAAGAAATTGAATTATTTTTGTGAAGAATATAATAAGATTTATAATAATAAGAAAAAGGTGCTGAAGAAAAATGGAAATGTGAAGAAGAAGAAAGGGGAAATATGTGCTTATAATTTTTAAGTCTGAGACATTTGAAAAATATTAGAAACAGAGGAAAAATAAATTTTAAGCTATCAGAAATCATATCAGAATACACAATTTTTAAAATCTGTTTTTCCTTGTTCTTATTGCCTGTGCTTTCCAATTGTGCATTGAGTTTTAAGGCTTTGCCCGCAATAAAATCGGAAAATTTCTCTTTCAGGTGACAAACCGTGAAGAAAAACTATAAACATGCCGGTTGGTGGACGAGTCGCGGGTAAAGTTGGGATATATAGCTCTCACTACAATGGTAATATGGATGTGGATATCATTCCATTAGGTATATATAAGACCACATTAGCACCAAAGCAATTTTTGATGTTATGACTGTAGCAAATTCATTACATAGGCTATAAATATTGATGTAAATAAGTTACAAAAATTGCTTCGGTATGATTGTGGTATATAATGTTGGCAATCAGTGGCGTAATTCTGTAATACTCGCAGAGAGGACTTTTCTTCCTATATGTGTATTATTTCCGTGTTACGATGTTATAAGTATTATAAGTATTATGGCAGATCATTTTTCATAACTTCGATATAATTTACTTTATGAATTACAAAAATAAGTTGGTTTTTAATAATGAATTATTTTCTTTTCTAAAAGTGAATTAAAGTCCTTTCGTGCAGAAAAAAAAATGTGTGTATTAATGTTTACTCACGTTTTTTGACACGTTGAAATTGTTTCTTATTATTGTGTTTTATATAATATACATAATGAAATCGCTTATCCAAAACGATTGGTTATCATTTGAAATATTATATAAATACTTTTATTTTTGTTAAAAAAAATCTTGGCTGTAATGATTATATCACTGTGCTTTGTTTACACAAAACATTACGATTCCACACACAATGTATTCTGCACGATTATTACATGAAAAAGAGAGAATTATTTTTTATTACCTTTTTACATAAATGTTTCAAATCTATTTTTACCAAATATATGCAATATTCGAATGCAAACCGAGTTTTGATTCTATTACGCCACTATAACGTCACACAACATTCAATCGCATGATATATGAATTCCAACATAAATCAAATACACGGCGCACTTTTGGCAGCGGCATATGAAATTGTTGGCGAAATCAATAACGCAACCAGAATTGCGCTAATGTTTACGTAGTGGAAAAACGAAAATGTTGACCCTGGGCCAACTGCAGTAAGGCCATCCTCTCTTAATTTACCAATAATTTCTATGTCGTCTCAATCTCGAGCACCTACTCGCGATTGGATTTTCTCCAAGTTGTGGAATATCGTTTTGAGTATCTTATCGATTTTCATGAGTATAGACTGGTAAGAGATTCAAAGAAGATTGGAGCAACGCAAATTGCCTTTGAACAATAATTCTAGAAATCAACTCGAACTGATCAGCAAAATCAGAAAAATGAAAGTTAAAAATGTGATATTTTTTCGCAATTTTTAACAAAATACGCGATATGCAATTATATTATTTAGACACAACTACGTGCTTCCTAAAACTTTTAGAGTTAATCTCTGAAGAGTGAAATCTCACTCTTAAAGATTGAAACCTAAACTATATTCTTTTTCGAGACTGGCTCAATTTTCACTCTTTAAAGATTCCACTCTAAAGAATTTAGAGAATGAGAAATATTCAAGATTGGAAAGTTAGGATGTCCCACAAATAACATAATGCTTTAATGATGTATATTCGAATAAAAATTAATAAGAATGAAAATTTCACGAGAACGTCGGGATCATAATAGCTTTAAAATTAAAATTTCGAGCATTTTTTATATAAGTAGAAATTGAATTTACGTAAACTTCAATGAAGAATTGATTATTTTTATCGAGTTTATCGTTTCATTTGTATTATTTAATATATAAATTTCCATTTTTCTTTATATGTATATGCTTTATATGTATATGCTTTTATGCATTAATCTTCATTGTTAATTTTAAATATCACCATGTCAAAAAGCTGTCCTCATTCGCTTAAAAAATGTTCTACCTTTAAATCATTTTTTTTCAACTTCGCCGTATCGAAAAAACGAAGATTGTTATATTCCAGGAAAATTCCCTGGCAGAGAGAAAGAACTTTAAGAGAAAAATTAGCTTATTATCATCAGCATCTCACGAGTTTTAGATTCTGTCTTTTATTTTTTCCACGGTGATATTTATAATTTAGAGAAGCGTAGAAGAATATTTACACCGGACAAAGAAGATACATTATTCTACCGGAATTAAAATAAAAGTTTTAAAACGCGAAAAAACAAAAAACTATCCTGACATTCAGCAGCTATAGTTTCATTAAAAATCACGTACCTCGAATTCAAGTGTTATCTTAAGTTTTAAACACCATTCGAACACTGGCGCAACAATTTATCGACAACAAAAACTTTAAAATTCGCCGTCGTTATCGTAATGGCCCAAAAGAAGCCTTTTAAGAGCGACAGTCAAATAACAAACGTTAAATTACGCGGAAACGGAAATCGTTCGAGTTTGCGGTGTAATAACGATTTTCTTCAGCAAATAATAATAAAAATCTGTATAGTTCGCATCAGAATCATTGATTAAAATTGATTTTTCGAATATCACTTGTATACTAATTATTCGAGTAATTAGCATGCATATTGTTTAAATTTCACTATTTGATTAACAGTTTTTTGTTGGTTTGAAGAAATAAGCATATTAAAAGATGTGACAAGATAATGAGATATACATAAATCAACAGAATCATCAGTCAAAAGAAATTTCATTCCGTTTCTCATTATAATGTACAAAGTTCAGAATGCCAAGTTAGATAATTCTTGAAATATAAAATATGAAATAAAAGCAGATTTCCACATAATCAATATAATGTCATGAATATTTTATGTTTTTTACGCGATTATTATTACATATTTTTTTATGAATTTTTATATCCTATTATTATATTTTTAATATCAGAATTAATTTCAATGTGATGAAAATTCAATTCAATGTTAAATATTTTAATGGAATTTTCTCTCTCTCTCTCTCTCTCTCTCTCTAAAATAATTCATAAAAAAAATATATAAAACTGAGATAATTTCTAAATCTATAAAATTTTTTTATATTCTGCGAAATATTTAGTACATCTCGTATTTCTCTCACATCTTATTTTTTTCAAATAAAATCAAAATCAATAACTATAAATGAATAGGCTACAAAAGATAAAATTGGCACATAAATGGTAATAATAGTACAATGTTTATTAAATAAATTAATTGAAATACTATATAATTAGAATACTTTTTTTACTTAAACTTAAACATTCGCCAATTGAAAACAATTTTTGACAATTAATATTATCTCTCGCGCCAATTTATATAATATTTAAACCTGCGGAGAAGAGAAAGATTACAAATGTTAAATTCTATTTTTAAAGTATCTATTTCAGTAAAGAAAAAAAAAGGAAGATATCTAAATATATCATTAATAATCTCTTTTATTATATTTTACATAAATATTTTTTTATTTACATATGATACATATGAAAAAATTAATAAATAAGTTTTTGTCTTTATTATAAAATACCATAAAAGTATTTTTAAGCAAAACTTTCTTCATTAGTTACTGTTTCATATTTAAAAAAATATCTAAAAATAGTAGTATCTTCACACACTCTCATCTATACATGAAAAAACTTATCTTTGTAAAATACAAAAGTGTGAAAGATAATAGTGTATCTTTACTAGATTTAAAACCATTTTTTTCAAAGCAAAGATCACACTCTAATATTATTTATCACTTTTTATATGCTTGAGTTAAAAATTATTTCTATCGAAGCAAATTTCAAACATTGCATTTTTAATACAATATTCCAGAAATATTCCATAAATATGCAACAGAATATATCAAAAAGTAATCAGACTAATCAAATAATAAGGTCTGTCTTTCAACTTTATATGTATGTATTTTTGTATACAATAAATCGATGTATAAACAATTGTATATACATTATTTAGGGTTAAATATTTATATCAGTTATAGCCCATTCATTTCAAGGCAATAAATTTATGAAATATATTAGACTCACTTGTATTAGGTATAGTAAAAAGAAATCCATTATTTTTGAAATTGAATGGAAAAATATTTCTTTTTACTACACCTAATATAATATTTTCATATTCAAAATATGAATTTTTAATTTCTCTTTCAAACAGAATCAGCAACAAAATTAAAAATTTAATTATTTGATATTTTACAAAAATAAATAATGTGAAATATTTTATTGTAATCCTTATTATTAAATTCAATATTTTACATGTATGTTAATCAGTGTTATGAAAGCTAATTTCTCAAATTCTTTGATCACTTTTCTGATAGTTCTTATTTTACTTACATCTCATATATTTTTATACCTATAATTTTCACAGATCCCTCACGATTAATATAAAATAAAAAATGATTTATCACTCACCAATACGATATCGCAACAGCGGAGGTGCGAGACACAAATTGATCTGTAAAATATAAAAAAAAAACGTCTAAATTACAAAACGCTCCAAATTACTGAAAACAATTAATATTTCAAAATTCAATTATTGCGCGCGTTAAATTTTTATTCATCTTTTGAAATATCTCATCTTTGAATATTAAAAAAAGATATTAAATAAAAAATACTAAATAAAAAATTATATTATTTCCATAATATTGAATTATTATGAATTATTATGAATTATACAACTTCGAAATCTTTTCGGGACATAAAAAAATTGATTAATTCCGCACAAATACGTATACATAAATAATAAATTACCTAATGGTTGCTCCACTGTTGCCCGATGCCTCCTAGACCTCCTCCTCCTCTCAGATTTTAGCATTACGATTGTACGACACAACACTCTCGAGCATGATAATTACGAACACGCGTAATACTAATCATGACAATCGCGCGACAGTTTATACACGGCACTCCCGACGCTAAACGTCCGCGACGCTCATCTTGTTAGATTTCGACGACAAGAATAGTACGAGAAGAGAACAATAGAATGGAATTAAAAGCGCTTGGCATCCGCGATAAAGCGTCTCGCGAATTAATCAACGTAATGGTAAATCCCGCACGGCGAAATGATTTCTAAGACGAGGCCAACTTCAAGCTCCACTAACCGTTTCTATCGTTGCACTCAGTCTCAGTTTCATACACTTTCTGTACCTTGAATTATAAGTAGCGCCCATAAAAGCGTTTTATAGGGCAATTATTTATCCATTGATGTATTCTAACATAAACGAATAAGCTAATGACTTGAAATTAAAGATGAATATCCGCGGAATGCAATGTTCGGAAATACGATTATGATCGCTTTGACGAACGTTCGCGTGATGAATTTCCAATAAATTTCGCGAAATAGGTCTCGTAACGTCCCACCTAAATACAAACGACGAACCTACATACTGATATGTAATTAATAAGTATTACAGATAAAGATAAATTAATCAGAGATATATTTACTAATTAAACGTGTAACTCCGCTCTCGATTCCGAGGCGATCTGTTCCGTTTCCGCGGCCATCGCCATCTGTGCATTGCGTGACCAGCGTGACGTGTAACTGACAAATTGGAGAGTGAAGTTAGCAATTTCATGGATACCACACGACGCGAATCAAATTAGTGACTGATTGAAACGCGACAGACCGTTCAAAAATATACGTAAATGAAACTCAAGAACTCACGCGACGCATTCTGAACACATAAATTTATTATTAACGCGTGTATTTCACGAAATATGCGCATTAATAATAAATCGTATTACGACTTTTCATTACTCGATTCACTCGATCCGATTCGTATGTAATAATCATTCCATATAATCATTTCACTCTCATCTTGATAGACAAATTATATTCAGTCGATTCTATATCCTGAAATGAGAATATTTCTAAATTTATTGACGCCTAATAAATATGCTCACTTTTGTCATTTTCAATATACAGAATCAACTCGTAAAGCTCAATATCAGTGCGGATTACATTATCGTCTTGAAAAACTATTATAGAAACAACTAACTCACAAATATCACCACGAAACAATGATAATTTATGATTTACGTTAAACATTTCGCTTAATTGCTCTAAATAATATAATACGAAATACCTGCTTCGATACAAATAAGCCGTACCGATTGGATACGCGAACGAATTAATTGTTAATCGGAAGTTAAATGATCATATTCGGTCGATATTCATTAAGTATTGGTAGAAGAATCGCATTTGGAGCTTTGTTCTCCTACTATTATAATTCGAAAGGTAATACGACGTATTATACGCGGCACACCGTCTAGCTCGAGTGACGACGCACGAATGATAGCTGATAATAGCGGTGACCTTGTTTACGCAGTTACGTTAACCGTTACGCGCCACATAAACAAATCCGGAATCCGCATTATTATTGAAACTGAAATATTCAAAGCTTTACGAAATAATAATTATGTGCCGAATATGTTTCCGTATAGATAATTTTAACGAGCTCGCATTATCATCTCTTGTTTCGCATATCTCTTTTCAATAGTAAACTCAGCGTCGCCTAAAATAATGATTGATTCTCGATTGAGAATATTGGGCAACAAAGTTAATCATTTTTTTCTATTAAGTAAGTGAGAACAATCATTTTCAATGTATTTTTACTTGCTGAGTATATTTTTACTTGTTCGATTAATAGTTTTCAATTTTAAGAAAAATGGTATAAAGGCCAATTTAAAAGATTTTCATAACGTTATAGTATATATCGATGACAAATTTTTTTCTATATTTAATTAATAGCATGTATCAACTTTAAAATGCATTTTATTTCGACATGATTTTTCGTTTTTGAGATATAGCAATTAAAAAATGGCTTTTTCCTCTTTTCTCGTGCAATACATGGAAAAAACATTTTATTCTCAGTATATTATGTGAAAAATAAGTGCTTTCTTACTTACATAATATTATACTTTCCACATAATGTAGTATTAAGATGGAATAAAATGTCTTTTCCATGTATTTTCAAATTGCTGTATTTTGAAAATGAAAAATCATACCGGAACGAAACAAGCAAAACTTTCGTGTGGCATCAACCAAATTTAGAAAAATAAATACTTTTCCGATACATTTTTATTTATTTAGTGGAATACTAACGGCTAAATTAACTACCAGTAATCAATTTGTCAATAGTTAATTGTTATATACGTGATATCTGCAATATAAAACCCATTTTGGATGATACATAATTCGCGGAATTTTATTTATAATTTTATGTGCAGTTGTATAGATATAAAAAGTACTTAAAAAATCAGGATAAATAAGATACACATAAAATACATACAGAAATATACCGTATGTCTTACATAATCAATATACAGGTACATAAAATTATAAATAAAATTCAAACATAAACTTTGATGCAAATTATAAATTATCTAAAGCGAGCGTAATAAATTATTGGCAAAAAATCAATATTATGGAGAATAAAATTTAATTATAACTTAAGTTATAAAATCGACAATAAATGACACGCATGTAGGCGTATTTCTACAAAACAAGCTTTACAAGATAATGGAATATTGCATCGTAATTTCAATCATTTTATAATTTGAAAACTATTGCGACTTTTACACTTTTATATTAAGATTTTTGATTTAATTTTCTGAATGCTATTAACCTTTCGAAACTGATGCCAAAATCTGTAATACAGTTACTAACGTTGACCTATTTAATTTATGTTCATTAAAAGACATTAATTAATTTCAAGGAATTAAAACCATATGCCATAACTCATATAAATATTAATGTATCAAATAAGATAGTGAGCTAATGGGAATTAGCGCTGTACACCGTGCACAATTATTTCTTATAAAAAACTTTATCGCAGCTAACGATTACATCAGAAATATAAAACGCACGGTATACAACGTTAGCCCATTTCCTTGTTTGATATATTTGTATTTCTCAGGAATTTTATTTGTTATTTTTAACCAACAAATATTAAATATATTTTAATAAGAATAATCCAAATTTGCAGAAGTAACATAAAAAAAATGGAATTGTTTAAAATTAATAAATTTTTAATAAAGAGTATAAAGTGGATTTAATTGGATCCATCTTCATTTACAGTTCCAAAATTAAAATATGATTATTGTGGGACATCCCGTAGTTTATGCTGTGTTTCCTAAATTCTCTTAAATCGATCTTCCATGAACTTATTTCGAAATGAAGCAGATGTATTCACTATGGCAAGCGAGAAATTAGATTTTCATAGCAGCAAATTATAAAGATACATAACTTAAAACCAGATTTAAACGTTAAATTTTTTCATCGAGTAAGATGGGATTGGAAGAAGAAAAATTATATATGCTTTTATAAAATTAATATATTTCAATAATAAAATTATATTTGTAATTAAGATCTAAAAGGCACGAAATTAGTTTTTATTGACTTAAAAACGCGACTTACGCTTTTTATTCCTATAAAAGTTTTAAGTTAAGTTTTATTCCTATAAAATTCCAACGTTTTTGTATTTTTAACGGAAATTGGAAATTGGAAATGATACATAAGCTCTAGGAATAAAGCTTTTACAAATAACAGTTGCAAACCTGTCAATTCAGCTTGAAAGTCTTTTAGATATTGATTATAAATACACGTATGGTTTTATGTCGTTATTATCAAAATGTCATTCGATAATGTTCATTTTTTTTTCTAAATAATAATATCCAAATAATAATTCGTTTTTTAATCAATTCTACAAAGTTTTGTGATATTCAGTATAATATAAACAAAATAGTTTCACCAATGTAAGAATAACTTTAATTTATTGTTTGTCCTTCTCTAATTTTTAAGAGAAAAAAATAAAGAGTAAATTAAACCAAGATTAAAGTTAATATTACATTGGTAAAATCATAAAATGCTACTTGACATTCAAATGTAACAGATGCATGTAGAAATGCGAAATAAATCCAGTCTCATTTCAGGAAAGGGCTACAGTGGCATAAACGAGGAGATCATTTGGATCAGCATAGGCATGGGGATCACCATTGCCATCTTAATCACCATAGCGCTCTGCTATATCGCTCGTGAAAAGTGTCGCAAACGACATGAAGGGTATTATACGTCATGACGTATGTTTCCGCCGCCTTCATGGGCATCCTGGTCATTTAGCCCGACGACACCAGGAATCCTTTTCAGTCCGACCACGTCAAGAGGTAAACCACGGGCTTACTACATCACCGTCTGAATTCTCTCACGCTTCTCCGTGGAAAAAGTCCTGTAGCCGCACGAAAAATTCCAGTGGAATATGAATGAAAGAACGTAAAGTAAAGTGCGCGATTTCGTCTATATTAACGTATCTTGGTAACATTACGCGTAAAAATGGATTTTCCAATCATGGAAATCCGGGGATTATAACACAGATCTCCGATTCTATCGTCTCTCTAAAAAGAAGTCACATTCGAAAAAGAAATTGAAAGAATTAAAAGGATTTTCTAATTGAAACTTGGGAAACGGATAGATTATTAATCGTCCATCTGCAATCTGAGTCTTTTTCAATCAGTCCGTTTTTTTTTTTTTTTACTGTTTTAGAAGACTTTTGAAAAAATGAGAAAAATTCTGGGTTACCTTTTAACATCTCTATTGCATTATTAAATAGTTTTTTAACTTATATCTTAGGAGAGGAGAACCGGATTCTGCTCTCTTTTATTTCAAAGTAATTTGAGAGTAAAATTTCACTTTTATCTAAAAACATTCAGATTGTAGACAGAAGGTTGAAATAAAAAAAAAACTGTAAAATGGAAAAATAATGTCGCGCGCAAGATTAAAATTTAAAGAGCGGTAGGATATGGTTCATCTATGAGAAAATCGATTTTATATTTCTCCGAGCGTAAACTTTTATCATCGGCATAATACTCTCTTTGGGACACATTCAATATCTCGTTCGCAAGACATGTTTTCAGCAATATCAAGCGTTGTGGGTTATTGCCAGGGCACATTTCCTGAGAGAGAGAGAGAGAGAGAGAGAGAGAGAGAGAGAGAGAGAGAGAGAGAATAACTTTTTTGCTCCATTACGCACACTGGGAGAAAGATTCTTACGAGAGGAAAAAAGCATTGCCTTAAAGTCTCAAAGGCTACAAAGGCGTTTATCTAAAATGAGGACAGTAGTCTAGTATGGATTTGTAGCGACGCAACGATGACTATGCGAGATAAGTATAATAGCTCTCTGACATTCAACAAATTGTGATTTCTTCTAAACACACTCGAGCTTTGTATCTAGACAGTAGAATGATATGAGTGTACATGTGCGAGTGTAGTCAATGGACTATATTCTCATTCGCGCCTGTACGTGTCCTCGAAAGAGCTTTCCGCTGTTAAAATGTTTCTAAAAGGCGACACAACAGGGGATGCTGGGACACTATCTGGTTAAAAGTGCATTGCACAAAGTAAATAGCAATTATCTACAAGATGGAAGCGAACTGTCTTCTCGATTAAATACAGACAAAGTAAAATTAATAATATGACTTTTATTCTCGAGAAAAAGTTATTCTAATTTTTTCAAAAGTCAAATACGAAAAATAAAGAAATTGTCTTTAATGTATCTTTATTCTGTGAAAAGATTTTTTTTTATATTCAAATTAAAACAATTGCCGTTCGAAATCGAAACATGATTATAACATAATAAAATCGAGAAAATCTATACAAAAATTATACAATCCTAAATTTTAATAATTAAAACTTTATTAGAGCTTTATCTTTCAATTTCGTAAAATGCACCCCCCTATTTGATTATTTTTCAATTTATCCATTTTTATCGTAAAATATAAATTATTAATTTTTCCGAAAAATTTATGAATAATACATAATTTACGAATATCATATATCTTTCGTTTAAAGTATACATAATTGATAAATGAAATAAAATTAATAAGTAACAGTTGCAATATACTCAATTGCAAATGCATTTCATAAGAATCGTCAATGCTGAAAGTGTTTACAAGATCTACAAAGATTTTCTGTGCACCAATTATTCGCTCAAATAACGCGAAGGAAAAAAGTCGTCTTAAACGATTCAGACGTTCCTCACACGTCTCTACGATGCCTTTCAGATAATTGTCTGAGTATTCTCGTCACGAATGCGAATGATATCGCCCGTTTTCATTACTCATCCGACATTTTACCTTGGGACAAATAGAAGAGTCTCATCAAAGTGCTCCCAAGTAGAAAATTCTTGCTCCAAATGAAAGTGCGGTGATTTACGACTATTACGTATTACGAACATTTTCACGGATCACGTGATCGTTTATCGTACCGTAAAATAAAAGCCAGAGCGTCAGATCTTATTATTAATGATTATTAAAGGAATCTTTATACTTTCCTCTTGATTACACTCTTGATTCTAAATGCAGTTCTGCATTATTGGCAAGCGATCGATAAAATCTTGAACTGAATAATTCTGAAGCTGGATAATTCTTTTACATCGTTTACGTTAATTAACTTTGTTATCTACCGAAACTTCGATATTCATTTATATCACAACATGATTACGGTGCCGTAGATCACGATAGAGTTTCAATCTCATATTTCCTGCTTCCTTTACGGTATCACTTCGAGAAAAATCGTTTAACTTCTTCAAAGATCGTTCGCCTACACGCCTTCCAGCTTCGATCGATACTTTAATAACATTTCATATTATTGGACCGCCTCTTGCAGCTGATGTTAATCCCAAGCGTCATATATTTTCGTCAAACATACATTTTCTACGAAATGTATTCCGGTCTACACAACGCGAGTAATTTCTGAACAATTTTAATTATGCTATTAAAAGTTTCAATTTCATATTATAACTTTTTCATATTATAACTTTTTCTTTAATGTGGGTCTAACGTGGGTCTATTGAATCCACTCAATTATTCTCTATATCTTTACGTTACATTTGCAAATTTGAATTATTTTATTAAAATAAACTTAGTATTCATTCATTTTTTAATATAATCTACATCATTTCTGAAATTAATTTTTTTTTAATTAATTAGTGCCTTTTAATTAATTTCTTTTTAATTAACGTATATTAAATGAATCTCATAGATTCAATATCAATTACAGGTTTTGACATCAGCTCCAGAAAATTAATATCGATCGGAACAAATGTTTATTATTTAAAAGAAAAATTATAAACTGTTAAAGAGACACGTTTTATTAAAAAAAGGTTAATTTCCTAACGCCAATAGTTTATGATTTAAAATCACTATCCTTTAATACGATTTAAGCTATAGATTTTACTGGAAATCCTGAAAGCACATAGCATCTCCTTTTTTAAACAAAGTATTGAAAGGCGCAATTTTCACCTAAATACTTTCGTGCAAATCGCATTATTCAACGAGATCTCACGACATGATTAATTGAATGATCACGAAGTGTGTTTGTCATAAGAAAATATTTTTAGTTAAAACGAGCGCCAGGGATCGAAAGCGACTTTGAATACGTAGTTTATCTCAGGCTAGGCGTTTGTTCGCGAGCGCTGTAATACGTCCAAACGACTTTCTCTTACACGTAAATTGTACTCTCATTAGATAATTTCGTGCACTTCTACGTAATTAACGGGTTACTTACCTATGTAATCCAGAGTCTACAATTAATTCCATATAACGTAAGAATCTTGACCAAAGTCTAGAATGTACTTCTGAACTGAGATTAAACTCGGGCCTCAATTTAAAAAGACATCGACCTTTAGAGGAGCTTACTATAAAGTAAAAAATATTTGCTGTTAGAACAGGTTTTGTTCCAAAGCATGTTCTCCACGAAATTGAAGTCGGAGTTCTGTGTAACAAGATATCTGTTAAAAATTAAAAGCAAATTACGATCTTCTAAAGATCGATTGCAAATTTATCTATAAATTTAGATGTTCTTATACGTGTAAAAAATGTGTATTAAATAAATATAACATAATTTTAAAAATATTTCGTGGCCAACAGTTTTGGGAAACTTTATGTTAGAAAATTATATTGTTGTGATGTGACTAAAAAAATGTTGTGTAGATATCGTAAAAAGGATTTGGTAAGTGCGAAGAGGCCGGTTGTCAAAAGATAATAAAAATAAATAGATTACGCTTCTCTAAATGCGTAATAATTTTTTTCATCTATAAAAATACATGACGCATAATTTATTTCTACAGTTTACTTTCGCATATAAAAAAAAGAATGTTATTAATAACAACTATTTTTCTCATCAGTCGCAGTTGACATATAAATAGTATCACATGATATAATCAATGTACAAATTCTGTTCAAAACTCTGTTTAAAAGCAATAACGATCTTATAAACGGATTGGAAATTTATCGTAGGCGCTCCTATACATGTAAAAATGTGTATATTAATAAATTATTCTCCTAAAGTTGCAATTATTATATTACAATCTATAATAATATAGCTTATAACTCGTTATTTATTTTAAATCAGACTTTATAGGTTTATATATATCTTTACTTCAATAAAATGAAAAGTTGGTCACAATCATTATATAACGTACGCGTTATGAATAACAAGTGATCTCTATTTCGCATTTCAATCGAGAGAATAAGGAAGATCCAATTGTCATTGGTGAAATCATTAATTCAAACTGTCTTGATGACCGGTGACCTCGCACGTAAAGAAGATGAATGTTCTCGCGATTCACTGTCTCATGAACTTTAGACGTACATACATGTATGTTTATATTTTATAATTGTCGAGAGAACTCGTTCCGCATTAGTGGCGCGCAGTTTATGTATAGTCATGTATATGTGTATGTAAATGTATATTTTACAGATTTTAGAGAGTGTACTTAAAACGCGCAGCACTACGCACACAATGGTATACACTTGATAGTTTATACACCTATTATACATCCATAGAAAGTAGAAAGATGATATTCCATATATATTACTATGCAAATGACCAACTTGATAGATCAATGTATTAATTACTTCTTTATTTGTAATGAATAAATTATTATACCATACTCAATTCTCACGTTCTATATTTTCTTTCCTGCACATTTTACTAATTAAACAGATTGGATATTTCGATTAATGACTCTTAAAAGGCTCGTGGTCTCTGTGGAAAGCGCAATTTTTCTGCACACTATTGAATTATTGAGAATTTACTCTTACATGTAATGACAGGGAGTAAGGAAACAAATTTATTATTTTTTTTTAATTATTAGGAAAATAAAAGTCGTAGCTCATATCTGGGAAATGGAATAAGTGATAATGAAAGAGATTTCACAATGACGTTTAAGTCAGTGATTTACACCTTTGTACATTTATTTTGCAAATTATTTTCAAATAACGATAATTGCTAATAATCATATTAATAATAATTATATCTTTGATGTTATAACACCAAACAATTGACCATGCCTACTTAAGTAATGTACAGCGCTTAATAATTAATAAAGATTAGTACCAGCTCTCATACACTTAGCTATCGCAGGAACTCTTGTGATGAATAAAAAAGAAAGATGAGCTGCCTCTGATCATTAGCTCTCATGAGTGCTTGTCGTTTCATGTTCTCACTTGATTACTGATATTAGCTCCCGCCATTTTCGTTCTCTTTCGTGAAATAAAAAAAGAAAAATATGAAGCTTTTTGTATCTGTGTGATACACATATTAAACATAATTGCTATACATCGCGCATTTTATGCGGCAAAATGTACAAGTTTCCCGGAAACTGCGCTGTTTTCTCTGTCGGCTCGTATTTATATGCTGGAATTGCACGAATACGTAAATAAAAAAAATACAATC
>NW_017259185.1:1270460-1282901 GCF_001594045.1 Atta colombica | reverse complement strand
GGGATTAATGCGGATTATTTAGTTTAATTTTAAATTTTCATTGAACTGTATGGCTCAAGTGGTTTCTACGCAAATTATTATCTTTTTATATATCAATAATATTATATATCAATTATATTTAAGAAATATACAATACTAACAAAATACATAAATTATGAAAAATTTTGAAAATTGACTTCCTGTCGTAGCAAAATTTCATTTATTCAAACAAATGAAGAAGCAAGATATATTTCAAGATGTCTTAAAATATTTTAAATATATAGTTCTGCCTTGAAATATACATAAATTCAGTCGTATGACTCGAACCGCCAGAGAGAGACACGCGCATGGAAAATTAACAGTAAAGAACAATTACATATTTGTAAAACATGATTTTTTTTATAAGCTCACATACGTTTTACTTCCTAATCTTTTTCTTATAGACATATATGTGCATACAAGCATACAACAATGAAAATCAAACACTCTCGCATACACTCGCACATACACATATACACAAAAATATTCTCTCTGTTGCTGGGAGAAATATTGTGATGCTTGAATTAATATTTCGAAAAGTAGGCAGAGTACGTCGACAAATTACTAGACAGACGGTATAAGAGTATAATGTTAAGTGGTAGTATCGATGAGAGAGAAATTTTAATTTACACAATATATTATTAAAATTTCCTTATTGAAATTGATCTATACGTGCCGAACACGAACAGCCTTATTTTTTCGTTTCTTTTCTATATGTACATGATATATTATTCGTAAGAAAACGAAAGACCCTTCGGAAAGATCCTTTTCAAACATTCCGTCCCCTCTAAAAACTGAACGAATTTTGAATGACACTCAAAATAAGTACACCATACGAGTTGTGAAGCTGAAACCAGCTCGTTCGCAAAGATATCGTGACTGGCCCATTAACACCAACAATTAGATAGGTGCACTACTGAAATGCGCGAATCGAATGACATAATGAAAAATTATCGAAAAATAGAGGGAATATGACGACAACTTTCCCAGTGAAAAATCGTCTTGTACCATTATCTTTTTCCAATATCGCACTACTATAACTTTATGATATCCATTTATCATTGATAATGCATACGTAAAGTGAATACGGAAAGTGATACATAAGAAATCCCATCGATTTCGTATCACGAAATCGAAATACTCGACTCGTGTGTAACAATCGATACCGATGTAAAATTGCAAAAAATTTATCGCGCTCGGAAGACCTAATGAAAAAATGCCTTAAAAAAGCGATACTTTCATTTTTAGATCAAAAGGTCTCAACGTTCTACAAATAAACTTCTCGACTCAATTAAATGAATTAACGACAATTTGATGAAACGTCAGTGGATCATTAATCAAATGACGGAATCGAGAAAATCACTCAAAGAATGCAGAGATTTTTTGATTATCATTACGATTGCACACGCGATTGCCACGAGCTTGGCACCGTGACCAGTGTAAAATATGAGTTTATGACAATGTTTATATGTATCTATGAATTATCGAGGTACCGTCTGTTGGACAAGGTAATTTCTTAGATTTAAATCCCCATTATACGCAACATTTAGTGCATCCTATGGCGGAACATCACGAGGCATACATCCTATTAATTTCATGTTGATAACGTTCCTGAACCGCTTTCCTCTTGAGTTTGAACGCCGCAGTGACCAGACCCATATCGGGTGACCATTGTTCTGCACACAACTTCACCGCACCGGGTATTTCAAACCTTTGGAGCTTACCTATAAACGATAAAGGTTGAATAATAATAAATTTATCGATTGACGATAACAAAATTAAAAATAATAAAAAATATACAGAAACATACATTTCCTTGCTTGCTCAACAAGTTCTTGAAGTACCGCTTTCTCGATCTGTGGACTGTTACAGAGTTCCTCGAGATTCTTTCCAATTATGCCTAGATTATTAGCAATTTCTTCTAAATAATGCTGATTAGGTACAACCAATGCCACTGTGTACGCTTTATTCGCATCGCCATAAACGCATATATTTTCTACGACAGGACAAGTCTTTAACTCGGCCTCAACTTTACCCAAAGAAACGTACTCGCCGAGTTGTAATTTAACCAAGTCCTTCTTTCGATCTACGTAAATAAACATCATCAAAAATATCGAAAATGAATATTATTATATATTTCTCTTTAAGAACAAAAAGTTATTAAAGATATTAAAGATGTAACTTTTGGGACGTACCAATAATTTTGATAGAACCATCTGCATGAAATTCGCCGATATCACCTGTTCGGAACCATTGTCTGCCATCCTCTTGGAAGAAATCTTCCTTCGTTTTATCCGGCAATTTATAGTAACCCGCGGAAACTATGTCTCCACCGATCACGATTTCTCCTCTGGGATGTGGATGATCTTTGACTCGATAACCAGCTTCTTCCCAATTCTCTAACCGGATATCGCAAACCGTAGTAGGTGCTCCAACTCTTCCGGTAGTTCTATCATACGCTAAAAGAAAAATATACGTGACAATAGGAACATCGAATAAACATTCCGGTTCAAAAATACATACTGTCCATAACGGTTGCGCAAGAAGTCGTTTCTGTGAGTCCATATCCTTGAGTTACGGTGACGCATAGGCAAAGTTTCACTTGATTATGAGTATCCGGACTGAGCGGAGCGCCTCCAGAGAGCACAAGTCTAACACGACCGCCTAGTACTTGCTTCGCGGCTCCGAAGATGTACTTGTCGAAAAGAGGCGTTTCATAGCCTCGTTTCGTCCATTTTAATTTGTATTCATATGCAAAATTAAAAATAGCTTGTCTAAATGGACCAGATTTCTTCACTTTTTCGTTTATTCCTTTGGAAATTCGATCGAGAATAAGCTGAAACAATTTTATATTTGTGTATCAGTACTATCTAAAAAATCGTATTAAAATTAGAAACAAAATTTGATAATTTGTTTTAAAAAAGATATTGATGTATTTTTTCATTTATTAAATATTTTTTTTATTTGTAAACTTAAAGACTTAAGATGCTCTGAATAAAACTTAGTGATTAGTAGATAAACAATTTTCTTTTCAGATAAAAAAATTAATAATAATTAATAAGAAATTGAATGATTTGCAAAGATTTGAAACTCACCGGTACTGCAGTTAAGCAAGTTGGATGTAGGACGGAAGCATCACCCTTCGATCCTCTCTGAATCTTACTACTCGAATCAATCAGTGTAAGCGGTGAGCTATAACCAATGGGCACTCCGGTTAAAAGACACACACTTTCGGCCAGTAGTTCGAGGACATGGGCCAATGGCAAGAAACCGAGAAAAATGTCGTCTGAGCTAATCTCTACAACATCGGAAAATGCTTTTAGACTGCTAATGATATTGTTGTGAGAGAGAAGGACGCCTTTCGGCACTCCCGTCGAACCAGACGTATACATGATTATAGCGGTATCATCATTCTTTGGTGAATTAGCACTCGCACTTGATTTATTGCCCATTTCGATAACATCGGCGAAGGATAACAATTGCACTCCATCCTGAAACAAATAATAAAGAATACTTAAATAAAAAAAAAAAAAAAACAAGAAAGTAAAGACTATTAATCATAAGTGGCAGTACTGACATCAACCATTACGTAATAACATGACAGTCAATCATAGTCAATGCCACAGCTATTAGGCAAAATAAATTTTTAAAAGAAAAATAATATTAATAGATACATACGGCGCGCATAACCAATTATTTAAATTAATTTTCGCTAACAAATAACGAATGAATAACGAATGAATATTCCATTAATTATAATTACGTACAATCATAAAAAAAAATCTGAATAAAGATTATGTATACTCTTGCGATTTAATCTAAAAAGTCTAAAGTCATCTAAATGCATCTTAATTCGTATCAAAAATTAATATTCAATATTTAAATTAAAATATACCTTGTAACCTTTGGTGCTAGTCGGTTTGAGTTGATCTTCCATATAGATAATTTTCTTGACTTCCGGTATCATGTCTAGCAGACGCTTGAATTTTGGCAGAAGTTCATGGCTAGTAATGACAGTATCTACTTCGGTTTCGTTGATACCATGAGCAATAGCTTCATCGCCTAAAGTCGCGTATATCGTTACCACGGTAAAATTCTGTTTGAAACATCCATGTACCGCTATCATCCATTCCGCTCTCGTCTCGGCGAAGATAACAATATTATTACGTGGCTTCATACCGAGTTCTACTAAACCTCGGCCGAAGGAAGAGGCCAACTTTTCGACTTCGCTAAATGACTTCCATTTGTACTCTCCCATTTTATACTGGAAAATAGATAGAATTTCACAATACAAAATTAGTTTTGTATCTCTTCGATATTTATATTAAGTAAAGAGAGCATATAGACATGTTGAGATTCATCCTAAAAATTCTTCTCTTTCTATAAAAAATGACAATTTTCACATTATGAAATATTAAAGGATTTATATTTAAATGTCTGAGATATATTACCTTTTTGAAGATTCTGCCATTAGGTTGAGGCTCATCTTCCTCTGCTAAGATTTGTCTGGTACCAAGGCACTTCTTATTGCCGTACATTTTGACAACGCAAAGAAGTATCTTTTCCAGAGTATCAACTTTTTCACGTTCAAGCATGATGTGCATCGATTTAGGAGAATCGACGCCTCTGTAAGTGATCTGGTTATCATCTTTGGAGATTGGACGGGCCTTGATCCTCCTGGAAGCCTTACGCTTCTCCCATGGTCGCTGAAGTATGAGATACACGGGGAAGGTCAGCAAGTCGTACACGTACGACAGAGCCTTGATCGCGTGGATCGCGCCATAGATCCAGAAACCTTCCATTTCCCTGTTAAATAAAGAAATCACTCAATATTCGTATTTAGACATCAACGTTAATAAAAAACACTATTCCTGTTTCTCTTCTCTTGTGAAATTTGAACGCAAAAAGATTATAACGAGTGCAAAACTCGAAGTAAATAAATTTAGATTTTATTTTCATATCCCTTCAAAAGAAAAAAAATTATTGTAATTGTATAATTTATACATTTATATAATTCGATCATTGTACTTTAATTTCTTGTAGAAAGATACAATCTTGAATATTATTAGTTATCTATATATTCCCGCGACAGTGTCTTATCGGATACTACAATATCTCATTCTGCTTATCGTAGCAAGCGAATTATCTACTCGAGTAAGCAGTTTTCAAGCGTGAGAGTAAAGGCTATCAGTCGAAATCATGCGTCTTGCAAACAATTTGAATTAATAACGATCAAAAACTATATAAACAATCTCGTATATAAACAATCGATAATATGTAATCACCAGGATTAATTCTTTCATGGACTTTGACGAATTAGCGCCATTTATCTATTTTATAGCGTGGTCACAGATATTGTAACATAACACTTATCATGCTACGTGCGTAGAAAAAAAAAAAAGAAGCATTCTTACAGACATGACATCTATTTAAGATCGATAAGTGATATGATAACAAGCTATTGAAGCAATAGGATACAAATTCAATCATATACATCTATAGTATGCATCAACAATTATAAGAATGTAATTGTATTCCCGAAGCGAAGAACTAGAAAGACATCATCATTTAATTAGTTTGCCTTTTCTAGCATCACATGGAGGGTACCAGAATATCACAGTCGCTTGTCAAACCTAAATAATAAAAAATATAGTATTTCTTGTACAATAAAAATGTAAAAGTTGCTTAATTACATCTCCTTTAATGCCTTGTGCGACATATATATTGGCTATTGATTTTCAGTCTGTTAATAAAATTTCGTTGGCGATATTTTTTTACGATAAGATATGTTTAAGTATTAATCTTACTTAAATATTTAAAAAAGATTGTGTTGTCTATTGCAAGAAAGAATTAGTGAACTTAGAACTATAGGAAACATTTTACTTTTTTTTTATTTTAATTTATCAAACAATTTATGTAGCTACGAAAGATTCATATTAATACTGCATAAAAGAGTGATCATTTTATGAAATATTACTTATATAAATAAGTGGTCGTGTTCAGCAAAATATTTATCTTGTAACCATTGGAAATTTTTTTCGCACTGAATTACACTTTTAAATCTATAAAAATAGTTCTATCTCAAATAAAGAAAAATTTCCAATAGTTACAAAATACTTTCTACTGAAAACGCGGCCAAAAATAGATCTACCTATATCCATGAGAAAGAGACATAAATCCAAAAAGTTAATTTCAAGTCTATTTCGATCACATGTTTCGCGAAGTCAAGTTCAGTTCTGATAAAATATCAATCTGCGGACGAAGTCAATTTAGATCAGACTTGCATATCCGTTCTTTTTTATTCTATTATTGATTGCGTCATATCATATTCACGATACTTTTTATTCTACTATTGATTGCGCCTCTATAATTCACGTTATACCGACCATTCCTGAACTTTATTATGCGACGCACTTATGCCACCTCTTTCTCCTTAGGTATACTTAGATCAATAGTTACTTTCTCATTTCACACTACAATATTGTTATTAATCAAGTTTCTAATTTTGCTTAATATTGATCGTGCGTATAGCAGTCAGACGGTATCAGCATAACGCAGCGCACTTGATACTATATACGAGAAGCAAACACGAGTTATGTCACGTTCCTGCGATTTAACTTAAAATAACAAGCAGGTCTGACGCAAACTTTGATTGACATTACGTTAGTTTGTAAAACTACAGTTTTTTCGCTATTAAATTAAACACTGATAAGATAATGTATTTCGAAAATTAGTTAATTCGTTCCTTATTATATATCATATATAATGACACTGTGTTTTATCATTAATTTTTTACTTCGATGTTGTTGATTTATGATACGGTAATCTGAAATGCTAATTATAATTATGTATTTTCATATATCTCATTATTATTAATATATGTATAAAATATAATGTAAATATAAATGCAATTAATTGATGTTCAAAGTTCATATTTGAGTTTTCTAATAAATATTAAACGCATTGCAAGAGAAATAAAAAATATTACTACATGATCTAAGAGTAACTAAAATATACCAATTAGCTCATCTATCTAGTTTCACATATACCAATTAGCAAATAAACGCACTTATTATCATCGTGAAAGCATTAAAAAATAAAATATGGAATACAAGATATATAACGAAATAAAATATACATGACGATATGGAACACTTGAAATTAAATTTACATTAAGAGTCGTATAAGAAAAATAGCACTTTCGTAATTGTATAATTTACAAGTCTATAAGTAGAAAGAAAATGGAGAAATAGAGCAAAGATATTGACGTCTAAAGCTAGTCTTTAAATCATTTTTTTAAAATTTAATAGAAATCTGTATGTATAATCGATACAGGAACAATTAGATTTCTTCAATTAAAGAAAGTAAGAAATAGGTTTTAAAAAATAGCAATCGCTTTAAAAATAAAATCTCATCAAAGATGAGATTAGAGTACGTTAAAATTGAAATTAAATCATTAAATGTAGCCTTATTTTTGCGATTAACTGCAATTTTCATTTATTATATCTCATGTCTCGCATATTTTAATTTAAAAATGGGAGAAAAAACATTAACTGCTTTACAATTTATGATTTTATGATAAAATCGATGATTCCGTGGGACATCCTGCATGATAGTGGAAATTAGTTAATTCGTTCCTTATTATATATCATATATAATGACACTGTGTTTTATCATTAATTTTTTACTTCGATGTTGTTGATTTATGATACGGTAATCTGAAATGCTAATTATAATTATGTATTTTCATATATCTCATTATTATTAATATATGTATAAAATATAATGTAAATATAAATGCAATTAATTGATGTTCAAAGTTCATATTTGAGTTTTCTAATAAATATTAAACGCATTGCAAAAGAAATAAAAAATATTACTACATGATCTAAGAGTAACTAAAATATACCAATTAGCTCATCTATGTGGAAGATCAAAGTGTTGCAGAAAAAGACGCCGAGAGAACCCGTAATCGAGATTTCAATATCGTTACGGACTTTGAACGTCGCAAGTTCACATTGCACGCAGCGAGCGAATGGATGGAGCCAACCGGTCTCTCGAGTCTTATCTGCGGTCGAGTATGGGTCCAAAGGGTCTCATGCGTAAGGCGGAAGTTGAAGGGGGACGAAGGGGGCCAACTGTGCGGTAACAGGCGTCTCACGGTCAAATGCCGGAGTACATCGTCCGCTGAAGATCTCGAGATCTCGCTGTTTATTTTCTTTTCTAACGATTTGTCGCAAATTCCCGCGAGTCGAATAAAAACTTTTCTCTCGGGATCGCGAGAAAGTCTTGCAAAACGAATACAGTATCAGTTTGGATTACGTTGTATTTTTTTATTTTCCTTGCAATGCGTCTAACGAACATTCGAAAATATTATGTCCACAGAATATTGAATTTTGTTTATAAATATTTTGAAACAAAAATTTTGTATTAAAAAAAACTGAATTATTAACTTTTAAAGAAATATTTATATATAGAAACAATATAACATAAGAAGCAACAATAAAAAATAAAATAAACTTATATATCATGGCCCTTTACTCAGATGAGAAATCGATATACTACGAAATATATTTTCTTCTCTCATCTGCATTAAGAGATAATAAGTTATATTTTTATTCCACATTGCTTTCGACATTCGAGTAGAAAAGTTCCGGCATCATTTATGCATAATATTAAAATAGCAATACCTTACTACCGATCTACAACCAAACTTACAATCAAACACGATCTCCAATCATATACTCATTAAAAATTGAAACAAAGAAGAGAGTCAGTCCATTAAATATTTTCGTATCTCGTCTTTCTCCTTGAACATAAATCGATGCAGGTTAAATCTATATCTTGTAATGTATTTAATAATTTAATGATCAACAAACTTCAAGATTTTCTGATAAACTAATATAATTATCCAGAATACAAAATTTATAAAAAAAAGTTATCATAAAGTTATCATAAAGTCTACAAGCTATACAGGAAGCTATCGTAAATAAAGTCTACAATCTACGTTTGATAGGAAATGATTAAATTTTAATCCAAATCCACATATATCTTATAATTTACTTAATTATTTAATAATTAAGCATTTACTTAATTATTTAACAATTAACATACTTCTATATATTTTTTGTTAAACTAATACATATAATTATGCAAAATTTATACAAAAATATAGATAATCTACAAACTACGAGAGAAACTACTAAGAAAGTATCATAGATAAAAGCTACACAGAAATGCTTAGATTTCAATCCAACGATATAGTCACGTTGAAACTTATGTGTATTCAAGCGTTGGTTATTATGGAAAAATTTTTATAAAAAACTCATACAATATTTTTCCAATGAGGATCGACCTTGTAACAATACCGATTGTTCAAATTCTTCGCTATCATTTTTGTATCTAATTATTTGATCTGATTATTTCTCTAACAAGAAAAAGAAAAGATATACTTACGGAATATACGTTCTGTTCGATGCTAAACAATGATAATGTGATTCTAAATTTAATTTATGTAACATATTCTACATTTACTAATTTGAACGAGAGATTAGAATCACATGATCACTTTTTATATAAATTTTATAATTAAGATAAAACATTACGATATATTGTTGTATCATATCTAACTATAATTTATATATTTCATGCCGATAACATTGAGAACAAAATCGTCATGCTAAGAACAAAAGACAGATAAATCAAAGCGATAGAAATAGATAAAATAATAACAATAATTTTAATTAGCAGTTTAATTAGCATCTACGTTGCGAAGTACTCTACGGAATTTTCCGGCGAAGAAAATTAAAAATAGTGATAAAAATATCATCATATGAGAAAATTGCAGATATATAAATAATAAGGAAAAAAAATATGACTACATATAATAATATGTGACTTAAATTGTAACATATAGAAGGGGATCATAAAGAAAGAAACGTGCTTTGAGCATTATGGCAAAACAAAATTAATAAAAGAACTCATCGTTTTAGGAAGTCCTACGAGCCAAGAGGCCCACAGCACGTTTAATTTAACATCGTGGGCCATTCGCATCCGAGGGCGTAGAGAGTCGTAATAGTATAAGCAGAAATAGAAAATACAGCAGAGAGCTCATGCAGCGTATGCAACGAACAATGCGCGATGCATAGCGGTGCAGGCTCCGTATGTCTACGAGCTACGCAGTGGCATATACCATGCGTTTACACTACGACTCACTGTTTATCGTCCACGATCATGGTGGCGGTTCTCTATCCGGTCGTTCTTACTCTTCCAAGATCAACACTTCACCCGGCGAGATGCTTCTCTGTGCGCGATGCGGATTAATCGACACTGCAAGAAAAACCATTCCCAGTCGACAAGAGTTAGTGAGATCTGCGAGGTGCATGCGGTGCATTCAAGTACGCTCTTCGTCGCCGAAATGATCCTCGACTCGGTGGAGGTAGGAGCTCTCGAAGGCTCAAAATCGGCTCTTTGACTGATATGTCAAGAAGACTTCTTGATCGTTCTCTCGATCTTAATACGACTATCGTCGTCGAATATCAGCTAAAGATGCTCAAATAAGAAATTAGACATTGTTTAAGCTGCTTTTGCTGAAAATTTATAACGCACTTAACGTGCACTATAGATTTTCAATTCTGGCAGTGAATATCGAAACGTAGCTTTAGATTGGTATTTATAATCGTACCTTAAGATGTCATGAATTAATCAGAGTATTAGTAGTCTTAAGACATTATTTTTAAGACGATCTTAAAATGAGAATGGACTGTATGAATACCGGCTTCAGACAATTTTTAACTGGTCTCATTTTCAGGATAGTGCTTAAGATAGAGTAGGATAGATGTATATAAAATACAGATACATAAATATCTTATTCTAATCCTACATACTGCCAGTATTGAAAATCTGTAGTGCTTATATGTAATGTGAACTGTATATAATATTGTATATAAATTTCTAGTACTGGCAATGTACATATATCAGAATAGCCTCCATCTAATACATAATTTATCTCATTTTATCTTGAGCAGCATCCTGAATATAACAGACCCAATCTCTTACTTCTATAATCGTGGCGTTATCGACGTTCGTCGATCGTTAAAAAATGTGTAAATAAAGAATTATCATTAATCCTTAGAAGTGCGACTTATTTTTACATAAACGGTAATTATCGAAATATATTCTATATCTTATCTTTAAATATTTTAAAATGTTATAAATGTTGTTATATAGAGAATTAATTTACATTGGCTAAAACTGCATAAACTGCATAAACTGCAGTAAATTTGAATAAAGGTAAAATGCATCTTAAAGATTGCAGAGACTTATTCAATGTTGTAAATAAGTATATCTTTAAATTTTACAGATAATGATGTTTCACGCTGCGAAATGTGTTCGTTAAAAATACTAAATGCAGAAAAATAAGATCATATATTTATAAATATTTATATAATATTATACGATAATAAATCAAGATTTTATATACATAGACGTCGAGTTGTTGCATATGTAAAACTGATATGTGTACAAATAATGAAAAAAAGAAGGAAAAACTAGGAAATATATACATAAATAATGCAAAGGCTCAACTGGATATAAGTTAATAACATTGGATATAATTAAATCGCACATAACAAACTCTTAATTTTAAAAAATCCGCAAACGCGCAATCAATCATCGTACGATAAAAAGTAATCAAGTTATTACTTAATAGATCAGATTCACATCCGTCACGCAACTTTGCCTATTTAGTAAACGATGAGTAAGCTTTGACAAGACGGTTTCATTTACGTCTCTTAAATGTTCCGGGATACATTTATGCAACGTAAAATTACGAGCAGACGGCAATTAAACGAATTCCCTACGACGAATATCTTTCAGTATAGTTGCATTCACCAAGTCCTGAATTTCTCGAAGTCAACTGCAAGTTGATTTATCCACCGCGGTCTTCGCGATCCGTTAAACGCGCGGCAGCTGACTCGGTCAAGTGCACTTTGCCCCCAATGCACGCGTGCACGTGTCAATCCACGGCGGAATGCACGCATTGTAGTCGAAACGCGCCGCGCGATAACGATAGAGAAAGTTTCGATTTTCAAGATGCGCCTGCGGCGCAAAGCTCAGTTTTATAGGTATTCTATTGCTCGTATATTGAGAGAAAAATGTATTAAATTTTAATAAAATTTGTTTAAATAATACTAGCTAAATATTTATTAAAGATAAATATGTATTTATTTAGTAGAGACAAGATCCTTAATAAGTACACTGAGAAAAAAATATAGTCAATTTTAATAAATATTTAATTCAATACTGCCAACTAAACATTTACTTACTATAAATAAATATTCGTTCAGTAAAATGAATGATTGTTAAATCAAATTAATGTTTCTTGTATCAAATAAATATATCTTTATATTTAATAAATATTTA
>NW_017259185.1:1269052-1270294 GCF_001594045.1 Atta colombica | reverse complement strand
ATTAGTATAATTCAAATAAATATTTATTAAAATTTAATACATTTTTTTCTCAGTGTATATCTCATGTACACTAAGAAAAAATATAGTCAATTTTAATAAATATTTAGTTGAATTAAATATTTAGTTGAATTAAATATAAAGACATATAATATTTATTTGATACAAGAAACATTAATTTGATTATAATAATCATTCTTTTTATACTGAACAAATATTTATGGTAAGTAAATGTTTAGTTGGCAGTATTGAACTAAATACAATAATATTTATTAAAATATTTATTAAAATTGATTATATTTTTTCAGTGTAGAATTCAAGTGTCGATTATTCTTTTTTTATATCACTTGCTTTTCGATTCCTGTTTCAATTTGCATAAATTATACATTACGTATCAATTTTTATCTTGTCCTATCGACAAAAAGGTGCAAAGAGCAGCTAGCGAAAAATTATCGGATTTGTATCTCATTGTTTTTATATAAAACGACACGAACAAATAAGGCGGTCATTGAAAATTTGTATCTGAGATAAAGTTATAACAAGAATATAAAAATCGCAAATAAAGCATTTATCCATTCCACTGGTATCACACTTAATACTATTTTTTATATTTTTATAACCGAAGGGCAAATAAATATAAACGAATGCATTATAAATATCGCAAGAACGCGCACCTTGTACTCAAGCAGTTTTGCAAGACTACACGATCCAAAGTTCACGTTGCTTGACGTAGATAACTATTGAGATTCGCGATAAGAATTGACGGTACAAAGAACGAGGACAATGATGACGCCGTTCAAATTCAATCCGCTTTAGAAATTTACTGCCATATAGTTTTATCCCCGTAATTGGAAATAAACAATTTATATTTAATTAATTTTGGCTTATATATTAATAGGTCTATTCGCATTACTTGCACTTTTTGCACTTAGAATCTTCGCTTTCTCTCTCTTCAACAATCAAATGTATATTTATCTCATTTTAAATGCAAAAATTTTTAGGGATTTCAACATGAACAAATCTAATTATAAACTTTAAAAATCTGAACGAGACAAGTAAATTACAAATGAAGCCGAGACATTTTTAACAAATGCAGACGTTTCGCAATGGTAAAGATTCGTCATAGAGACAAGAATTTGAATTCACAAAATGTTAAGGTTTTCGAAACATCTCAAAGTCCATTTTACTTACTTTTTTGAAAGAGCTAATAATATTATAATATATACATGTATATATTATAATATA
>NW_017259185.1:1266821-1268984 GCF_001594045.1 Atta colombica | reverse complement strand
TATATATATTATATATATTAAAAACTCTGATAAAAATGCACAAACATTTCAATTAATTATACATTATAGTATTTTTACGTAAGAGCAATCGCTAACGCGCGTTAACAAATGGGAGAAAAGGTTAAATTCAATACCAGCCTGTCTTCCGAGGGTTAAAGTCCGACAAGTATAATTATATTTCAAAACATTGAGTAATCAAGTTCTGCGCGATGCGACTCTTCGCGACAAGATTTCTGGGCTTCTTTCCACGCGGTCGTTTTATGGGCGAGTCCGAAGTTCGATATATATATACTGTATGACGTGTAGAAAGGAATACCGATAAAGGTCCGTCTACTGGCACTATTTCACGCGTTGCGTCATTACTTGTATTCGTAGACAGCCTTCATTCATCATTGTATTACCACGACGACGCACACTCGCAACACATTGCGATCGATTATGCTCTTTCCAACACTTAACATTCATCAATTGCTAAATATAATTAAAATCGACATGAATAATAGTGTTTATTTCAACTTTTAACTTTATGCGTAATGTTAGCGTCATCTTGTTATTATTGTTTTGGACAAAGATCAAATCATTTAAAATATAAATGACATAACAGCTATTCTCGGAGTATTTTCTTTTCGGTCGTACATTCCGTTTGTACATTCATTTTTCGCAATATATCCGTATAATAGTTTATTAATGAAATTAATAGTCTTTAATAAAACTAAACTAAAAATAGATAAATGTATTCTTACAAAAATCATAAACAATAATCAAACTAATTTATTTAAAAACTTATGTCAATCAAAAATATATCCAAATGTTTCCGTTTCGATATTAGAAACAATTTAAAAATAGAAGGATTTATGTTGCATATTTGTAAAAGAATAATTACGAGAAATAGCTACAAGAAAGGTGCGGACTTCCTTTAAAACAAATTATTAGTGTTAATATGATTGTTCCTATGAATCATCACATCTCTGGGAATCACAAAAAGGCATTGCCCTCTTTAGAGAATTACTGTCGTTTACGTCACCAATTTCATTCATATTCCTGTACCTTCACTAACGGATCCACAGGCCATGAGCTCCCTTGAAGTCTTTTATTTATAACAAAGTATTATATATTTTTAATATTTCGGAAATGATTAATCACAATGATTAATCACAAATATTCCAAAAATATTTTTTAATTTAAGAAACTCCTAAATATAAAAAAATATAAATTTCATTATATTTCTTTGGTAATATAATTTAAAATAAAACGTTTTATAAATTATATATTTAAATACCTTTTCAATGTAATGTAATAATTTAAATAGTAATTTAATGTTTTATCTTTTTATATTTGACTTAAAAAAAAAATTTCGCTCGCATCCCATCAATGCCCTTTTCCTCAATAAATTTTTAAATCTACCAAAGTTTACTTGTAAACCTTTACTTGTATGGAATAAATGTATTAAAATTATCAGGTTTCTTCATATTTACGTTAATCATGCATTCAGAGTCATGAATGGATACTATTCTCCTTTTCATGATGTATATACTGCGAAACAATCTTGATTAAACTTCGTTCAACAAAACGATATCGAACCACATTATATTAATGCTACTGACCCAATTTTACGAGCACACACATACTTTTAAGCACATAGAAATAAGCACGATGTACTCATATCACACGGATGACTCGTCCTTCACGATGCATTTAGCGAACGTGACACAATCGCATATGCAAGATAATTCGACACCGCGCTAACAAGCTTCTAAGGATTGTAACTTAACCCGACTCAAATACAGTAACATTCGCTGTTGGTAGAATAATCATGGAAAGATTAGAGATTCAAGAATATAAATATTTTGAAACAATTATTTATATTGTAATAACAATAATATTCGTACAATAATAATATTCATGCAATTGAATTCACAATGTTCTCTAAAATTTATGTTAGCGATAAATATTTTTGTCAATGCCGTCAATATATTTCTCGGATAGAAATGCTGCCATTTTTTTGTTTATGTCAAAAGGAATCATGAATTATTTATTAGCTGTTTTACTGCAAAAAAATTGTTATACAAAATTAAATTAAATATGTTTTTTTTAAATCGTATATATCGATATTTCAAATCTAATACTTTTTTTAATGTTTGATATGATGTAATTAAGATTTAT
>NW_017259185.1:1258068-1266721 GCF_001594045.1 Atta colombica | reverse complement strand
AATGTTTGTAAAATCAAATAATAATATTATGTTTCAAATATAATCTTAATAATTTCATTGAGCCAATATTTACTAAAGATACTGAAGATTCTACAGGAACTCTTATGAATAGAGAAAAAAATGAATAAAAGATTTAATATTTTATGACATTGCTTCACGTATGCAGACGAAAGAAATACGGGTTTCAAACCAGTATTTACATAATAATTACCGCGCAGTTTACGTAACGTTTAATGACTAGACTATCCTGAATTAGAATGTGATAAATTAGAATGATAATAAGAGAATGAATAGAATATATTAAAGTAATACCAAATGGGTATTTTCCTTTCACAATTAAAATTTAAATAAGTATTATAATTAAAATATTTAATATTCAAAACATAATAATTTAATATATAATTAATATTTTCTAAGTTACTTAGACATTTCATCGAAATAACATTTTACATAACATTTCATCTTTTAGTTTCGCTTGTTTGATGACTTTCAAAAATTTTGGACACGTTGACGTGATTGATTGTATCGCCGATCGCATAAGGATCTATTGATAGTACACTGACAATACTAATTGATGAAAGAGCCCATCACTCTCGCGATAGACGATCAATATTCTCAAGAATAGAGAATTATGTTTGTGTCGCGCGGATATATAGTACATTTCACAGATTATACCAATTAAATGTAGACAAAGCTAGTGTATAAAGGCGGTACAATACATAATAACATATTTCATAAAAGTTTATTCTGATAGGATACTTCGTCAAAATAAAATAAAAAGTCAAGATTCAAATAACTTATCATACGTTTTGATATTAGTCAGTCCTGCTTTTTTAATTTAATTTAATTTGTAAATCATTCCGCTTTCTATAGTTACGTAAGTTTGTTACATTCATGCAATATTAATAATTATTGTGATGATCTCGCAAGCCGAAAATGGTGAAGTACAGAATACGACGGATTAATTAAATTATTGAAGTGCAGATTATCCGCGCCGGTTTATTATCGCGATTGAACTACAAGAGAAAATGTCTTTCTCGTTACAAATGTTCGATTTTAACACGCCACACACACAATGTATTTATAAACTGAATTACTGCTGAATGTCAGATTGGATTAATTGTGAAGTTAATAAATAGAGAAATCCAAGATTTTATACTCTTTAATTTTAGTTCAACCGGATTGCAATAAACACAAGTGGTCTAAGTGGTCGAGCAAAAATCATGTTAGAGTACGATTTAAAAAGAATCCTTACAAGTTCCACGAAAATAACTTCGTGAAAACAGCGATCAGAAGAAAAGTAATGTCCATTTTTACACTAAGAGAAAAGTTAAATTTAAAAGGTTCAGAAAAGTTCAAGTTTAGATATAATTTAATGTTTGCCTCTAAAAAAATGACTATAAAAATTACAGTTAAATTATAATAATTGTAATCATCATAACTTTTGCGTTGCCAACTATATATATATATATTTGTTGATAGAAATATACGTATTATTATTATTATTATTATTATTATTAATGTTATAAATAAGCAATAATAATCTTAATTATGATAACATATAATTACGGTCACAGATATCAAAAACTTTTCTCTCAATATACCAATGAAATTAATTAAAATCTCTGTTTAACTCACTTATCTTTTTTTAGTTTTAAAAATTAGAAAAAATTAGAAATAAAGCATAAATTAAGTCAAAGTTAATTTACACTGGTGAAATTGGACCAAGAATAAACGATCTTATAAATGTAACTTACAATATATAATCTACGAGTTCAAAACTTGGAAATTTTTTGTCCGATTGTTCTTTTGTAGAATGTAAAACTTTCGTTCTGAAGAAATGCGATAGTTTCTAATTACTAGACACGAAGAATTTCTAAAGTAACATCGAAATTATATACGGAAGATGTTCAGGTCAGCCACTACAAATCGTGCCACGGAATACTGATTCATTCTGTGAGGCTTCTTAAGAATTACTATATTTTGTTTACATAGAAACACATAATGTACAATCTAAATGAAGGTAAATCTGCTGCTGCTTATCAAAATCAGGTCACGTTAAAATACATGCGCTAATGTTGCATGTATGTGTTTCCATATTAATAATTTTCCCGTTAAAAACACTTTACACTTTTTTACGCTTACGACAACACGTGACCTGAATAGAGACCGTTCGATGAAAAAACGTTAACGGAGTGTCTATTAAATTCTCGCGTTCGGAATCAGGATGTGACAATTTGTGCGCGATTATATATTTACTATAACGAGCAATTTTGTCCCACAATCGTGCTGGTTTGAAAAAAAAAACCGATTTTATCGCCGCAAAAGCGGAAGAGAATCAACGGAAGAGGGACCACGAGGGGAAAGATTTCACGCTACATCGCCATTATTAATAACCTCGTGCGCAGCCAACGATGAAACCACCATGCACTACTTTACGGATTGTTTCCGTCTAGGCGATCATCCACGTCCGTCTGGCTTGAATATGCGTTACGCGTCATACTTAATCTCGCGACCCGCAGCTGCGACCGATTGTTAATGCTTGATGACGATATCAACAAATTTACTTCGGAACTGATAAAATTTTCGCAAAACAGAGTGATAAGAGTATCACGAACATAAATTAGCAAGTAAACCATTTTCCAGAATTTATCAGAATTAAAAAAGAAACAAACATTTTAAGTGGCGTTTATATGGTGCTATTTCTAATATTAAAAATTAACATCGCTGTCTGCCACTTGTACGACTTAATGTATATTTAAATGTAGCAAAGGATTCATAATTATACAAAATAGAAACTAATGTAAAAAACATATTCAGCAAATACTGACAGTATTTAATTAGTATTTATAAAGTGATATTTCTTTTCTCACACGGATATTATTTTATAAAGAATATAAGAATCATGAGAAGTAAAACATCAATAAAAAATGACATTCTTTATTTTGCTGTTAAAATAAAATTAATTATTATCGACGAAGATTATTCATCTTTCTTTATTCCTTTTTTTTTGCAATGTTAGAAATCTATACACATATAATCTTTTATGCGTGAAAGAACTAAGGTTACATTAGCCCGTCAATTGATTACAGCTATGTTTAAAATGTCGAAATGATTATCATGTGACAGCTATAAGCACAAATAATAAACCAATGTAAATCCTAAACTTTTATGTTTTTACACGGTTAAATTGCAAAATCTCTCATAAATAAATTATAACGTCGTGAAATGATGAATGTGCAAAATTTTGATTATATCGATGTGCGTTTGGAGCTGCAAGATTGAATAAATATTTTTAAACTGCAGTGCCGTATGGATTTATACGTAAATCTTTCATTCATTGATAAAGACATCGGCTGACACGAACGCCATCGACCTCGTTCAACGTTGACCATGAATTTGTAAAATCGATCAGTCTGCTGTAAATTAATAATAAGAAGCTTGCAAATTGATAACGACTAAATGGGAACGTTATAATTCTTCACCGATTGAGTCAGTTAGAAAGTTAGTTTACTCAGAATCGACGACAAACGCGTTGATGAAGAGAGAATCTAATGATAAGTCTTTCAGAGAAACGTTATGATATACTTCCGCCCGATATCAGCGAGATCGTTCCAATTAATCCGGTCAAACAAATCGCAAATTCATTAATTTCCTCGAAGCACAGCATTTAAATTCTGTACGAAAAAACGAGGGGGGGTAATTTAATGTTGATTTACAACGTTACTCATAGATATTGGATTAATATTTCATTATTTTCGTACACTGAAAAAAAAGTTTCATTACATTAATTGAAATTCTGATTGAAAATGAATAAATCAGAATTTTCTAGTAAAATCTATTATAATTTTTGTTATGTAAGATAACAGAATTCTAATTGATATATGATCGTTCATTCATTTTCAATCAGAAATTTTTCTCAACATACAATAAATTTTTCAAATATATTAATTGACTACAAAAAATAGAAACGTTCTCGAATCTTGAGATTTTTTATCTTGTTGTCAATTAATACATTTGGTATACAACATTGAAAAAAATACTACAAAAAATATCTATATAAAATATTTAAATAATTCTAAATATTTACTAAATGTGAACATACACTTATTTAACCATCATTAATTTGATTTAATTATTATTTTTTTATTAAGTAAATATTTATTTACTAGAAATAAATGTTTAGTTAGTTACTGTGTAATACTTTTCAGAATAAATGAAATATTAGCAGCTATCTTTAGCAGCTGTATTACATTTGTCGAAAAATTATTCAAGTCTGTTGATTAGATATCCGAGAATTTATCTATTCAATTAATCAAATAGTTGACATGGTTGAAACATTTGTAATAAATGAAATATTAGCCTAAAGACATTACATCTCCAGACGATATGATCAACATATGCCGACATTAGCAAATATCATACAGAATAAATATGACATTTATCCATATTAGTTTAATGTAGTCAATGTTTAGCGAATGTGTGTGCAGAATTGGTCTATATCTGGAGACGCTTTACAGTGCGTCGACAAAGAACGCACGATAAATTCCAAATTCCTGACACCCACAGGTGGGCGATTACTCGTAACAAGCACCAACAATATAAACATTCTCACCTAACGAGTTTCGTGACAAAACGACTGCAGTTCCTCTTCGCCACTTTCCTGCTCACCGAGATCACTTCCAGCCGGCTGTCGTACGCTTTTCCCACCACGCGATCGCGGGAGAGGAAATTATCACTACGCACGATTCAAGAGTGTCGGTATGAAGAATGATGTGAGTGTCCGCGTTATATATAGGTGTGAATGTGTATGCGCGCGTACCGTCTGTTCTTCTCTGCGTCGCACTTCTCCACCAAGTCTCACTCGCGAGTGTGCCGTGTACGTGGCGTCGAGGTATAAAGGATAGGGTTTGCGTGTTGCATAAAAGCGAGAAGAAGAGATCGGAAGGTGGGCTTCGAAACGATCGACGAATGACTGAATTCGCGCCGCGCCGACACTCCGCGACACACGTCAAGCATTTCGACCACCTTTGATCTTTGGTCATGGACCGACCCGCGCGTGGACCTTGGGATTTCGCCACGCGATGATCAGAGGTGGAAGTGACGTGCGCACGAGGCGCCGGGACAGCTGTTCGCGAACCCGGGACTCGGGACGAGTCGGAGAAACGGGGGAAACCCAGCGAATGAATCCGACACGCGTTCTGCTTTCCCAAGTCTACGCGAGCTCGGATGAGCTCTCGAAAGGCTGTTGATAATGAGATTCGAAGCGATCTCGAGGACGAATACTTGCTTGAATCATATCGTAATTGAGTCTTTTGCCGGCGAATTTTCAAGAGTTAATTCTAAAGGAAACCTTGTGACCTTCAGCAAAATAATCCTTGACTAGAGCATTAAATAATTTCTAATATATTGAATTTGAACAAAATTGAATTAAACTCAAAGCTCGGTTCTCGCAAAGCAATAAAATATAAGTTAAGGGTCAAAATGAACATAAAAGGGAGATGTTTCAAAAATCTATTTTAAAAAGAAATAAAATGTAGTAAATATTAAACCAACATCTTCCATTTATATTCGTTTTGACTTTTAACTATGTTTTATTGCTATTAAAATTGCTAATTAGATATTACGTTAAAACATTTTCGAAGAAAATTGCTAATCTTTTTCCTAAAATTAATCATTTACGCTTGAAGATTGGCGAGGAAAGAATACAAAATTTTTGATAAAAAATAATAACCGCTATGTAAGATTATCGCGATTAGCAATTCTACATTTCATATAATGAACTTTGCATTTCCATCATTATTATCGAACATGTGGCACTTATTAATCGGGTCAAGTGAGGAACTGTAATCGAAAGACAGTCAAATAATCGATGTGCCAATTTACATGTAATATCACGGCCAACCAGGTCGGCGCCTGAATGTCCTCACAGTCAGAGCGCATTAATCTGGCTTCCGCGTCCCAAATGATCTAGAGAATTTAGAGTCAAGTCCGACTGAGAATAATATCACACCAATAATACTGCGCCACGTTAAAAGCCAGAGAAACGCGTAATGCGAGATCCGCTTACTCACGCTGCAACATCATCAGCCTCTGGGTATATAGAACGAGGAAGAAACGCAGTTTCTTTTGTGATGGACAAAAGATTCTAGAAAGTACATTCTAAGGGAAACTCGTGACTCACATCTAAAACCTGTCTTTTTAGCTAAACTTCTGGCACGTTTATCTCTTCTCTTTTTCTTCTCACATTGGAGAAAAAAAAAGAGAAGAGATAAACAAGCTCAGTTCGAAAGAAGAAACAAACCTCTAGAATATTTTAGAATCTCTAGATAATCCCCGACTAGCGGCTAAGTAAATTCTAATATATTACAAAATTGTTAATTAGATGACAAGATCGTTTAAAAAAATTTACATTCCGAGGAAAATTTGCTTTAAATTTTACTAATTTAAAACATTTAAAATAGCATTTAATTTTGGAGCGTTTATTTTTCTTATTTATGTTGGTTTATTTATTGTTTTATTATGTTTATTTATTATTTACATGAAGCTTCTTATTATCTCTAATTATCTGCCAAACGTTTGGAGCACAGTTCAAATTATAACGACTAATTAGTATTTAATTTTCATCGCGTTAGTATTTACCGCTGATTTGATGAAAATCTAATGAAGAATTAGTGAAACATTATGAATAAATCGCATTATCAGCGCTCACTCAAGTTTCCATAACATATCATTATTTGTATTACTCAGCTGTATCGAGGTCAATACTTGTACATATTCGATCAGCTGTAATTTCTCAATCAATTTTTCAACATAACTTTCTCAATATTCATCAACAGAGTGTTCAAATTTCAATTATAATTACATAACAAAATGAAATATCAGAGAATATTTTCAGCGAATAATAAACAATATAAATAAATTATATAAAATTTTATTGTGCGTTATTTGTGAAATTATATGTAAAAAAAACCCTTGTATTTAAAAATCAAAAACAATCAATTTACCGTCAAATAATCTAACCACATCTGCTTATTAAGATTAATGTTAAAATAAACCAATCAAGTATTTCTTCCCCGATCACCCAGTATATTGATAGCATCTCGGAAGTGTCGCTTACATTCTTAGGTCGTGGATCTCGCACGACGAAGAGCTCCGCTCTCGCGGAATTTCCACGTCACGTGCCGGAAGAGCACACCCGCAACCTCCGGGTTTCCGCAGACGCGATCTATCCTCAATGACACTCGATCCACGACGCCATCGCATCGCCGATTCACCGGATCTCCCACCCGACGACCGACGACGTTCTTTTCCGCGCGCGAATACCCTGTTGAATCGCACGCGTACCGCGCAACCGGCTTCAGGTACCCGTACGCACTGACGGCGTTGCTGAACACGAACCGACGTTGAGTGATCAACGCCGCGGCCATCTTGCAGCCTGAAACTAGCGGAATCGATGGGACGCTGCGAGCGTCTCCTGTCGGCATGGCGTGGCTTGGCTTGGCTTGGGTTTCTCGGTCAGGTGTTTTTCCTTTTAGACGGTTCTTTAATGGTTCAAAAATAAAAGACCCTGAAGATTAATCGTGTAACTTGTTTTTTTCTAGAGCGGAAACGTAAAGTGAAATCATTTTTTTTTATATATGTATATAAAAATTTGTACTTTTCATTTGTATGTTTCCATTGAAAATGAATCCAAATAGATTTCGTCTTTTATTTTAATCTAGGATATCATGTAATTTTTTTTCTACATGAAAAGTGAACTTTGTGTGTGTGTGTGTGTGTGTGTGTGTGTGTGCGCGCGCGCGCGCCCACGCGTGCGTGCGTGCGTGGCGTGTGGTGCGCGCGCGCGCGCGCGCGCGTATACCATCATAAAAATTTTCATCTTTCTACTTTAAAAAGAAAAGTTGTATGATTAATATTCTAAACTAAGGCAGATCTTATTTCAACCGTCTTAAATAATATCTTAAGGTGCTAAGGCGACTTTGTAATTAGCTTATAACATCTTAAAACTGCACTTAAAACAGTCTTAAATATAAGAACTGATTATAAATGCTGGCTTAAAAGATTAAAATAAAAAAATCTTAGACTAAAAGACGAAGCCTAATTAGATTTGTTTTACAATCTCGAGTTTCCAAACAACGTTCTCCTTTGTAATACGAATAGATTCGCCTCACTTTAAATTCTTTTCTGTAAAACAGTTAATTCAAATATTCGGTTTTCGATTTTTGTTGTCTTATCCTTGATTTTACTTTACAAGTGAACGCGTAAACATTCGGCGCGTTTGGTTTTCACTAAACAATATATAAATATGATACATTGCGAAATCACTATGAAATATTCGTAAACGATAACATACATCCGATAACATACTTGCCAAACACAAACCGAGATTGAAAAACACTGTCGAAAGTACGTGCTAATAAATAAACAAACGTTCTTTTCGGGAATTTCGCGGATCTCTTTGGAGGATTTAAATCTTTGATAATCAAAGTCACATTGAAAAATTGTATATCGTTGAAAAAAGAGAGTAAAACAATTCTGTTTTCTCGCGTGTACTTTTATACTCAAAATTCTCTTTTTGTCGTCTTACTATCCATTTCTTCCAATATCGATTAAATTGCGAATGATTTTTGCTCTGCTCATTCCAACTTTT
>NW_017259185.1:1255389-1257968 GCF_001594045.1 Atta colombica | reverse complement strand
GAATATAATACAAATATTCTAATGTGAATATAAATAATAGCATAACTTTTTACTAACCAACAACAAGGATAGGAAATTATCAATTTGACATCTTCGATAATTCTACTAGAAACTTTAATCTTTGTCTAATTTAATTTTTATTCTTTCCTAGTTATAAGAATTAGAAAAAGTAAAGAATACAATAAAAAAATTGGTGTTAATCTGTATTGATAAGAATGAACAGTAAAGAATTTGGAGATAAATAATCGGAAACGAAAAATTGAACCGAGATTAAACTATATTCATAGAAACGGATACAAAGCTTACAGCATAAAACATATTTTTTCCTGCTGAATTGTTTGCGTTTTAGTTAAATAGAATTGCACTATATAGATAATGCAGAATTTCTAGTAATTATTAAAACGCAAGCAATAAATGCAAGAAAACATGTACTGTAAAAAATGTACTACTCTAGACTAATGTTTTATTTATCGTATGACACATTTTTTTTCTAAATTCATGTTAATTGACTATTGAATAGAGAAGTTCTCGACTTTCTAGAAATCCTCAATAATGGACTACGAGATGTAGTCCATTATTGAGGATTTCTAGATCAATACGTTCGAAAAATTCGTCGTAGGACAAATAAAATATTAGCCAAGTCAAAGGAAACGGCAGATGATTTTCGAATGGATGCTTTTCTATTCTTTCTCCCTCCATTATCGTAATGTATCGGTCGTGACCCCTTTGCGGGCTGCAATATGGTCGCGCCGGTCACTTATGGAGTGCACGTGTCAGTCAAACATTGCGCTTAAGCGTATTCCAAAAATACCGCATTACGAGTAAATTTTAAATCACCTGCAAAAAATGATACTCAAGCGAGCAATAATTACACGCGTCATTTGTTTACATGGGGAATTAACATACAATAGTATGGTCTCTTTTTTTTATTTCTGCACTGGATTGCACTATAGAATTTTTTTTTAAAGCCAAATAACATCAAATGAAATATATACCTACATATTTCATTTAAAGTTTCAAAAGTATGTAAAATGTAAAAGTACTAGTTTAGCTAAAAATAGATCTACAATGTCTATTTCTATCAATGTAGATTAACTTTAATCTTGGCTTAAATTGCTTTAATTTTAAAAATTAGAAAAACATAAAAAGAATTAACTCAAAATTAAAGTTGATCTAATTGGGACAAATGGGACATAAATCTAATGAGAATAAAGTGCGCATTTTTTTTTAGTTGTCATCAGTTTAGAAAAAAATCATATCGCTCTCGCTCTTTCCTTCTCTAACATATCGAATTGGAGAAAGATGCTGATGGATTCATGCGGATTCTTTCTAATGTAGCACAGCTGTCAGGAAATGCGCATTTTATATCTACTACGTCTCTGAACAATTTACGTGAATAACGCGCGAATTTCGAGTGATTATTGTTACAGGATCAATCTACAGTAATCTATCTTTCCATATACACATCGTGTACAAAGATAAATGTCTGTTTCATACATTCCATACGGTAATGCTTGCACGTTGAAAGAGTAAACAATCCAATCTACGCTCTTCTTACCTCGAGAGTGCGTGAGCGTTTCGTGATTTTTGTTTAGCAAACATCGTTAGTATAAACGAGAGGTGTCAGAATCAGAGACGAAACATCGATACGTTTGCTTAATTTACGCAAAATGATCGACAAACTGCAGATTCTAACGGATTACATTCAACTTTTGCGAAGCAGAAATCCGTCCGCCGGATTACGTACCTGATTTACTAAAAAAATTACGACGCTATCGCTGCTGATAAATATTCGGCTGAATGATCTGCGATTCAACTTGTTTCGAGACGTGCAATGTGGTTGTCAGACAGGACTCATCGCACAGGACTCATCGCACTACGTTTCAACGCACGTCGTGGATGTACTCACGAGCCGTTAGAAGCCCGACTCGGAACAGCCGGTACGCGGTCGCGAGATCTCAATATAGACAGCCGGCCTGCGCGCGAACCAATCGGATGGCGAGTCGTAGTGGGCGGGGATGTGGCGTGATCCTCGGTGACGTCACGCGCGCCGGTCCGCGATCGATAACTTGAAACTCGCGCGCGCTACGTTCGCACGAATTTCACGCTGCGCGATGCACTGGCGATCGATGGTATATATGCATGTACACTCGCGACACACGAATTGAGATTCACGATTTTTTTCCCCCTTGTCAATCGAATCGCGAAATCCGCCGAATAAATTGCGTCCGTGAAATTGATGGAAAGCGCATGGCACTTTCGATAGATTCAAAAACGTCGTGCTCTGTTATTTAAACGGCGAGTTTTACCAGGAGAGCAGAGATATATTTGCTGCAGGTATATTATCGACGGCGTGCACGATTTATCGTACGTGAAAAAAAATCGTACGATCAGTTTTCTCGGAACTTGTGTTTTGGGATTACGGAAAGTTAAATATTAATCGAAAAAAATATTGACACGCATGCATATGATACAAATTAAAGATATTCGCGTTGCGTGGTCGGCATGAACTATTTGGAGAATGACAAAAAATAAGATATATTTTAACTCTATAATAATAATACAGTGATGATTTCAGA
>NW_017259185.1:1242510-1255289 GCF_001594045.1 Atta colombica | reverse complement strand
GAATCCTTTACAATATTTTTCATTCGAAAAATAATTCGAATCCCAACACTGAAAAAAATTATTCATTCAATTAAATTAATTTAATTTGTTTTTATTTCTTCCGATGAAGAATGTATGTACTGAAAAGTCAAACATATTATAACTGGAATATACATATACATTCTCCAATAAGAGAAATAAAAACAATTAAATTTAATCAAATGAACATTTTTTCTTCAGTGTGTAATTAAACTTTTATTTTAATTTTTGTATAAATATGATAACGAAATTGACGTAGTAATTGCAAGTAAATATTATAATTTCTGTATCTAATAAATATTTTAACAAAATCGATATAAAGCTGTATATATAAAATATAAAAAATAAAATCAAGAACTTCTCTGACAATGAAAAATGCGAGTTTTTATGACTTGATATTTTGTTTAATTTCTATATCTGACATTATATCGAAATTGAAATAACGTAATATAAATAATAAATAAAAATAATCAAAAAATAATCAATAAAAAAATCAAGAAACATCTATACAATATATCTATCGAAAAATAACACGATCTTTTACGATTCAATATTTCTTTTAATTTTTATAACTGATAAAATACTGTAACGAAATTGCAATAACGTATCAAATAATATAGATACATACAAAATGTTCGGCAAAAGGGAGAAAATTTAAGAAATGATTCTAGTTGATGAAATAGGACAAAAAATGAATATCAAAATTGCAAATTCGACTTTATTTTTTAATCATAAATTTAATCATAAATTTAAATATTCAAGTAAAAAGTGTAAAATTTAAATATTCGTGTTAAAGCACATGAATATTTAAATATTTACTATTTAAAAATAAAGCCTCCGCCGAAATTGTTTTAATCTTCATTTTACAATTCTGAAAGTTTAAATATTCACATAAATATACATATTCTGATGTTTAAATATTTATAATTAAACAATAAAGTCAAATTCACAAATTTGTTATTCTAGATTTTCATCTTATTTTATCATCTAGAGTTTAGAGTTAGTTTTTAGATTTTCTCCTACTAATTATTATCAAATATTCATCTGTATATAAAAAAATAGAAAATCGAGAATAAACGTCTCTAATATTGATCATCGAAAAGAAACGCGAGTTCCTACGATTCAACATTTCTTTTAATTTCTATTTTTTTTATCTGATAAATATTATATTGAAATAGCGCAAACATTAACATAACATCAAAAGGAATCGAAATATCTGTTGGAATGGATTACATCACAGATTGCGAGGATATATTTGCGCGCAGTAAAATTACAGTAACATTATGGGCAGGATTAACATTTAAACTTTATTAAAACCAACAACATAGTAACAAGAGCAACAACAAGTCGATGTGCCTCAAACAGCCCGCGGCAACTGCATCCCTCGCTCTTTCTCTCGCTTTCTCTCTCTCTCTTTCTCTCTCTCTCTCTCTCTCTCTCTCTCTCTCTTTCTCTAAATATTCTCTCAGTTCTTACAAAAAAATCAACCTGCCTCGTGTCACCCTATCACCGCCGACCACGTCGAGCTCGGGCGATCGTCACTGCGAACGAGCGAACGCCTGGAGACCTGCGACATTAGTAACATTTGCAAATGAACACACAGGATTAGAGGCATTACCGTCGTGACGAGGACAATAGCGATGAAACGGTACGCGATCCTCGCACAGTCGCAACACAGAGAACACAGAAAATCCCATTCGCGCTAATGATCGGTCGGACGGCCCTTCACGGCCGCCACTACGATCGCTACAAGCAATGCAAGGAGACAAGCGAGCAAGAGCGTGGTGTACGTCGTTACCGGGACGATTAGGAGGTTAGTGACATGGGGAACGTGCATGTCGTCCCCGGCATGGCGCGATCTCGTGCGATCAACAAGCTCGCACATTGTGCGCTCACCTTCGCGGCTACCCTCGCTTTGCGCGTCTCTGCCACGCGCCTCGATTCCGCTAGGCAGTATCACGGTCTCCTCCTGATCGCGTTCCCGCTCCTGCCTTAGGGTGTCGGCGATCAAGCTAATCCTGCGGATCGCATTATCCTCGCTCTCGTCCGCGTTGGTTACGGCGGCGGTGGTAAACGGCAGCGTTGCGTCGCGGATTCTCCCATATTTGATACCCAGATCCTCGATCTCCTTCTCATGCTCGTAGAGACTGGCCGCGGCAAGTTGCAGGTCGCGAACGGCCCTGGACAAGTCCAGCTCCACGTCATCAATAGAAGCGTCCTCGAGGTGGCTGGCGTTACCTTGGTCCCCTTCACTGCTCATCAAGGAATTACGCTTTGAAGCTGCAAAGACAGTCTCCTCGAGTCTCGGACTGACAATGGGCCGATCGTCGCTCGTTGCTTCATCCTGACTGTACGGCGTGGAGCTGCTCCGCATGCTACTACTTTGGTCTTCGATCTCGGAGCCATGAGACACCGAAGAATTCTTTAGGGTAGACAGGCGACTATCGCGTAAGTGGTCGGCTACGTTGCCGAAAGCCTCGGCGATCAGCTTGACGTTTTCATCCGCCACGCGAAGATAGAAATCAAGGTTGTTGGCTGCCGGCGAATCCGACGAAGACCTCGTGGAATTCGAATCGGTCGGGCTCGTTGTTTTCTCGCTCTCGACATTCCGCTCGTCATTGGCAAGCTGCGACCCTGAATAATGACTACCCAGAGAGCGTACACGTACGCTCGCCGGAGGTTCGTTGATCTCGAGTTTGACGTCGAAGTCGTTGGACTTATCAGCAACGATAGAATCGTTCGCCTTCGGCGATTCGATTATATCCGGTGACGCTGCGTCATCGTCGCTTTTTATCAAATTAACTAAATCTTGGCAGAGACGACTGTACGCGGTAAAGTCCGTCTCCGTGCTGCGACCGCTATTGGCTGCCGAAACGTTGGAATCCGAATGTAGGTATTCGTGCCAAAATCCGTCGTTCAGGGTAGCCTTTGAAGACAGCATGACGTCGGACAGCTCTGTGACACCCGACTCCTTCTCCTTCTTGGGACTTTCTTGCGTGATCGTCGCCGCTGTTGTTTCCGGTGATACGTAGGCACATAGCTTCTTCCAATACGTGCCCACCGCCGGATGGTTGCCGTTAATATCAATATCACTTTTAACTCCTAATTTTTTCCACCTATGCGCATCATTATCAGACAGCTCGCCGTCGCTCACTACGCGTCTGAAATATTCCGATCGCTCAGGTGTCGCAACGAAGTTCCTCGTAACATTTTGGATCTCATCTTTAACAGCGTCGAGACTGTGCTCGCGTTGCAGGTGAATCCGATCGTGACTGATCAGCCCATAAAGATTGGCCGATAGCGATCTAACGGCGCGTTTCTTGCTGCGAGTAGCAGCCTCTAGCTGTTCCCTCGAGATGTCGATCTTACTCTCCGCGATGTTCCGTGTCGCAACGTCCTTCCTAAGAGCCCTGTAAGCCAAATCATCCGTGACTACGTCAGGCTCACATTGCGGTATGTACGACGAGCGTGGCTGTTCCGATTTCGTCGGCGTCGTGTGGAGGTAATCACTCTCAGTCGCCGCGGTAACCGGCCCGAGCGGTATACCAAATGGTGGCTGCGGATCGATTATTCGAAGAGTATTGTTGGCGTGACTTATACTGCGGAAGAGCACGTCGTCGCGAGTCACGTCCGGCTCATCCCGACGAGACGAATAAGCCGCTGGCAAACGCGTAAGATTATCCGCCGAGTCCCTTCGCGACAGGACAGGTGAAGCGATGAGATAACTGATGCTGGACAGAGTCGCTTGTCCCGCGATGTCCGATGACAGCGATGGTCTTTCCTTGGGATGCATCCTCCGATAAGCCATGTCGTCCTTCGTTCTATCCGGTGAATCTGCAGTGATCGCAATCACATCAAGCTCGCTTTTATTTTGTTTCTGATTAAACTCCTCCATACTTCGACGTTCCGCGCGATCCAACAAATCCTCGTCGCCGAGGCGAAGGCTATTGTATATCGCTTCCAACTCGGACAGAGCTTCTTCGAGATTTTTCGAACTTCTTCGTCTTTCCAAAGTTTCATCGGTCGGTGTTATTCTTCTATTATCTTCTTTTTTACTTCTCTCAGAGCAATTATTCACGTCATAGGTCGAGGGGGTAATAATATGCAAATTACGTTGGTCGTAGAGAGATCTTCCAGATGACCAATCGGATATAGATAGGTGCGATGAAATTGCCCCGTGATGTTTATTCGTTTCGCAGATGTTCGCTGATTTATTCCTGGCCTTGTATACGTGATAATTCGCGTCACTGCGATTAAGCTGATCGTTGCGAATGTTTCTACGTCTCGTCGTTTCGATTTCCTTGTAAGCTGACTCATTCGCGCAGTGATAGTTTGAGTTATATTTATTATTTATGCGCTCCAACGAATTACAGAATTCCGTTTTAGGACTCGACATCGAATTTCCTGATTTAAATTCCGTTGTATCACGCCAGGCGATTTTATTGTTTGATCCGTATGATTGAAAGTTTCTCCAGTCGAGTCTTGATATTCCGCTTGTAACGTTAGTCTTATTGTCTTCTTGTTTAAAGTAATTTGGCACATTTTGGTGTCTATTCATTGGATAGGAACTATAGCCAAATGAGCGATAACGAGGATCCCTCGGAGGTGGCTCGGGTGGCTGATTGTCAGAATTGATTAATCGGCGATCGACAGCGCAATCGAACGATTCCGAGTAATGGCATGCGTTTTTTGCGGGATATGTAAAGAAGTTTCCGGCTCGATGACTGTCCGTGTACACGTCGCCGCTGTGATGTCGCGTGATCTTCCCATAAGTATTGTTCTGATTCAAATCCATGATGTATTGTCCTGTAGAATATCTTCTGACATCATTTCGGGAGAAAATTTCGGGATGCTGTAAGCTCACGCGTTCCGCATCTCGCAAATTTTCCACGGAGGATTTTTGAACTGGAAACACATGACAGTTTGAATACGCGGCCAATCGACGTGGATGTATGGGCGGGCGACACAGTCCGTTCGTATCAGTGTAAATTGTGCGTTCCTTATCTTCGATATAATCCGAGGAACACCTTTTATTATACAGCTCGTTCAAAGTATCACCGCTGCCATTACCTTCGTCCCGAGATAAGCGCTTAATATAACGCTCCGTTCGAGCAGCACGAGTTCTTCTATTGCACATATTACTTCTCTGGCCATTTTGCGTGTTATCCGCGTGAAATCTGTTTAGCGAACTGTTAGATCTATGACAATCCTCTTCGGAACTGCTGCCCGCGCACAGATGATCCCTCTTTGCTTCGGCCCGAGCTTTCAATTTGTTCTTTCGAAACTTCTTCCCTAAGCCATCTAACGAACCGTCGCTACTACGTGAATGCAATGAATCTCGATAAGAATCCTTCACATGGCAAATGTTATTTTCGACTCTTATCCGTTGATCATGTTCCAAATTATTTTCTATCGAGTGAAGGACAATACCATCGATTTTCTTATTAAATTTTGCAGGCTTCCTCGGTGTTCTTTTGCAATAGACGATCTCTTCATCGTTAGAGGAACTGTCGTAATCCTTTATCGAAGATATTCGTCGCAGAATTCCACCTATAGACCATTTTTTGTCCTTTTTCTTATCCGAAGCACTAGATACTGCATGACAAACTGGTAAACGCCGAGTTGGAGGCAGAAGACCGTCCATCCTCAACACATCTTTTTTGCGCAGCCCCTTTTTCTCCATAGTAGATATCACCAAATTTCCTTGGTATTAAGATATCTGAAAGAAAAATATTTTGTTAATCTTACAATCTTCAAATTCCACGCAATGATATATTATAATATGTTCCATTGAATGTCAAAGCATGAATTTAATCATTTCATTTCAGAAACAAAAATTATTACATCGAATTACTACATTCACAAACAACAATTTGTAATGTTAATTGAGAAAATTGTAAATAAATGCACTGAACACTTTACAAAAGAATACAGATAGTGTATGACGTTATTAAAGTTTTATACGTTCTCACATATTGTATTCTACAAATATATTCACCGAGTATAAAAACATTTTGTTCATTTTGTAATATAATTTCTACACAGTAATGTATCATAATACATTTCAATGAATATCATGTATTTAATAATTTCATTTCAGAAACAAAAATTACTATATTAATTTGACAATTAATTAACACTAGAACCAATTTTTTTCTTTTTTATATTATTAAATATATAACACAAAATATTAAAAATATGAATATTAGTAGAATATAAATAGAATATAAATAGAATATAAATAGAATATAAATAGAATATAAATAGAATATAAATAGAATATAAATAATTCTAATGATACAAATAATCCTTAATACATAATGAGTCGTTTGGTTAATTTCATCACAAGTATATAAAAAATTATTGAGTGATTCTTATATCTTATTACTTTTATATCTTTAGAAAGTATTTGTAAAGTTATGTATTTAAAAAATGGAGTGCATATGGATTATTATTTAGAGCAGATCCTAGTATTTCAAAGAAAAAAAATACGCAGACCTAACGTGAACTAGGAAACAATATTAAAATAAATCTTCATTAACTGAAAACAAAAACAGAAAATTATATTAAAAATTGGCACCTTCGACAGTTGTAACGGAATCGAGTCCTAGTAACAGTGTAATTTGTAATGTTAATTACGGAAGTCATAAACGCATTGAATATTTAACGAAAGGAATACATAAAGAGTGCAAGACGTTATTAAAGTTTCATAGGTTCCCATATATTGTATTCAACGAACGCATTCACCGAATACAAACTTGACGATCACGTGTTTGATACTATCATTCTTCGTATCTCATTATGTCAAACTTTCTTTTCAACGGAAAATCTGCTTTGCGAGTAAGTACCTAAAACGCGTCTTTCACGACACGCACGCACACATATATACTTAAGATTACTCGCTCGACGTTCTTAGGAAACATCGGAAAGTCCCGATGCGATGAAACTCGTCCGCGCTCACTCGCTCCGATTATAAATATACCCTGCGTTGCCTGCTGTACTGTGCACTAACCTCCGAAATCGGCGTGACTGCTTCCTCAGCCCGGACCCGTCAAGGGCGCCGAGTCGCGAATAATGAATCACGAGTGCCAGATACTCGATCATTGAAGCCACGGCGACGCTGCACTGTTGCAGCTGCACGCAACGAAGCGAGGTCAGTGCTCGTTGTCCAAACGGTTCACAATCACGATAACGATATCAATCGCTCCTCGCACACTCTTCTCTCCCTGGGAACGATCTATGATCTTTGACAGCGCCGCCGTCGTGTAAATGTCTCGTTCCGTGATACGCGATGCCCCTCTCTCCTCTCCTCTCTCTCTCTCTCTCTCTCTCTCTCTCTCTCTCTCTCTCTCTCTCTCTCTCTCTCTCTCTCTTACGATTCTTACTGTTCCAATTTCACTGATTCGACAACTCTCTCATAAGCAGCAAAGAGGCCCAAGTGACCTCGAAACGTCCATCTTACGCAGGAGGAAATACGTACTCGACTCTCGAAGCAACACACACCGAACTGAACGCAGAACGCAGAACGGCCATTACTCGGCGAGCGTCGCGCCAGCGTTCATAAAAGGCACGACGGACACGACGGTACCAGACCGGTTGCTCGCACCGAACTTACGAGGCGAGGAGCGAAGTTAGCGAAGCAGCGATTCGTCCTCGAGACCCCACCCATTGCTCGCTCGCTCGTTCGTTCGTTCGTTTTCCACGCGTGATCTTTAAAAATCTTCAGCCGATCACCCACGCGTCGTCACACGTTGTAAAACTGATGCCCGTTTCTACTAATGTAGTTTAACTTTAATCTCCGTTCAACTAATTCTTCATCTTTTTCTAGTTTTAAGAATAAGAAAAAGGTGAAGAGTAAGTTGAACTGAGATTAAAGTTAATCCACATTGAAACGGGCATAAGGCTCAATTCCATAATTCATGGTTTTATTAGCTCTTAAATCGAGGTTCAATTTGTTTCTCATTTCTTTCCAATTTTAGAATTGAAAAGAGATAATGAATAAGTTGAACCTCGATTAAGAGTTAACCATGAGTTGTGAAACTGAGTATATCATTTTGTACATGCAGGCGTTTCTTAGCGCATTCCCTTTATGTCTCAAGTCGGCTGGGTAGAATCTTATACTCGATAGTGACAATAATGCCTGTTCTTTTCAAACACGTCTTTACTAACGTAATATCATCAACTTTAATCTCGATTTAATTTATTCTTTATTGTTTACTAATTCTTTGAATCAGGAAAGAATAGTGAGTTAAACCAAGATCGAAGTTTATCTTGTACTTGTGGAATCGAATTTTATGTCCATTTCTATTAATGTAGATTAACTTTAATCTCTATTTAACTTACTTCTTATCTTCTTCTAGTTCTAAGAATTAAAAAAAATAAACAGTAAATTAAATTGAGTTTGTTAAAGTTAATCTTACATTGATGGAATCGAGCTTATGTCCATTTCCATCAGTTTTTACCTCGGTTTAAGTTACTATAATTTATCCTTTTCTAATCGTAAGAATTAGAATTAACTACTTATCTTTTTCTAATTCTCTCTCTAGTTCTAAGAATTAGAAAAGAAATAATGAATCATCTATCTTTGATAGAAATGATTAGTTGAGCTTCTTGCATTCATTTCTTTTTTCTTCAATAAGAAATTACTTTGTATAATTTATCAATTAATTTGTTTTTTAAAGTATATGGTCTTTACTTGCGGCTGCATTTTTTAATTAAACATTCTCCTAAACAGCTGAAATAATATTAATGAAAAATAAATATTATTGCAAGTATTTTTCCCAGAGCTCTAATGTCTTAATTATCTCTTTGCCTAAAACTGATAAGGCTTTCTTAAAATAACTCTAAAAGTATCTCTCAAATATCTAATCTTTAAGAGATAATACAAATGCATCTATTCAACAACAAAGTATTGTTATCGTTATCGTTTCACCCTTGACATCAAATGATTAGAATCTCTTAGGGACAACAAAGTAAACAAATACAACAGTGTGAGTGTTAAGCTTTTTCGTTTATTGAAAATATCTCTGTAAAACGTGTGTATATTGTGGCCAGGCGAGGTAAGCCGACAATACCGAATCTTCGACAACGAAATGAAATCGGGTAGCAAATGAAGAGATACGGTGAAGACATTAAAAACAATATAGTCGATCGTATTTTTTTTTTAGTATCTACATAAGTAAAGGACGAATCAACGATGCATTCGCTTACTTTTTAATCTTATTATTAATTATATTATGTATAACAAAGCGGTAACAACTTGTTAATTGTAACTATTATGATAATAATCGTTTACTTTATATAATTACAATAATATAATGTGTAAGGATCGTTAACTAATCGATAACAAACGAATCGTATCCTCCTCCTTTTTCTTCTCTTCTTATTCTTATTTTCCCTTCCTCATCGTATCTTCGTTTCATCGCGTCCTTCTTTCGCATTTCCATTTTGACCCAATGTCGATCGTTAGCGTAAGTCATTTTATTATTATTTCTTTTTTTCGCGCTCATCCCCCTCTCTTCTTTTTTTTTGGTATTAATTATTTAACAACAGTTTTTTATCCTCTTATTATATGCTCTTTAATTTAATAATCGTAGTAAACATAGTAATTATTTATAATATTGTGCAAATAACTCATATATTTATTATTTATATATATATATATATATTTTCCTTTTTTGTTATTTATTCTGTTAATAAAAGTGTAAGTAATGAATGTCGTATTCTCAACGGAGGAGCTTCTCTGTTTTCTCGTTTTTTGCGCGCGCGCGCGTCACAAGCACCCGCGAATCCACGTGTCCGCACGACACGCGCGAGCGCGTACACACACACACACACGTACCGCAGATTTGTTTGTCTGTAATGGACGATCCTTCGCGCGTATTTTTTTCTGTTTTTTTTTTATTCTTTAAATACTTCGACAGCTAGCTTCTTCGTTAAAATTGGATTCTTAACACGTTTCTACCTAGCTTGACCCATGGCAGTTGCTTGTTCATTTATACTGGCCGACAGGCTCCGTAGCTTGACACTTTACAATGCTTTAGCCCAGCGCTCTAGGATTTTTGTTTCATATTTATTTATTTATTTATTTTTTTTATTTCATTAATATCATTATTTATTATCTCATGACGTAGGATTAATGATTCGAGAGTATCGAGACACTACAAAGCACTTTTTTTTCTTGCTATCCGTTTAAGAAAATTTTCGTGCATTTACGAGTAGTTAACTTAGTTCTCTTTTATATAATGCGTAACGGCAGTATCGTCCTCGGAGAAAGTACGTTAAACCACGTCTTACTTCGCTTAACGAAGGAAAATCTTTTATTATTATTATTTTTTTTTTTTTGTTATATCTTACAGCCGTCGTCGCACAAAAGCTGATATACCTTTAATGTACATTTTGGAAAAATTAAACGAAAAATCAACGAAGCACACCACGCACACTCTTTCATCCCCCTCCCTCTTTGTGACATCGCCTTCGTTGTGTCGTCGTCGTCGTCGTCGTCGTCGTCGTCGTCGTCGTCGTCGTCGTCGTCGTCGTCGTCATCGTCGTCATCGTCGTCGTCGTCGTCGTCGTCGTCGTCGTAGTCATCATCGTCGATCACTGTCCTCGTCGTTCTCGTTACCATCCTCGTCAATTGCAACGTATTGATCAAACGAATGTGTTTTTGTTTCGCATGAAAACTTTCCTCTCTCGTGATATTACCAATCGATTCTCAAGCAACCTTCACGAGACGCGCACGAAAGGACTGCCTCCTGAAAAAAGATTGTCAACTAAAAGTGCGTTCCATTTAACGTTTCATTCACTCGCGAGTATCATTTCATCCTTCTTGTCATCAAATATTAATGAATGAGATAATACACGCGGCGTTGCGAGCATTAAATGGAATACACCTCATACCAAAGTAACGAGATGACATTTTGTCGGCGTTTTATTGACGTTTAAAGTGGAACGCGTCATTAGGGACGCGTTCCACTTAACGTTCGCAATTTTTGCATCATTCCATCCTTATCTTTTCAAATATTAAACAAGGGTAAAATAATGCTCTATAGCGGAATGCATTCTTGATATCACGTTGTTAAATATTTGAATGAATATAGTATAAAGATTGTTAGACGTAATAAAAATAAATGACGCATTTCTGTAAATCGATTATCACTATCAGTTTAGAAAGAATGAGATAGCTTGAATTATATCGCTCTCTTTTTCTAAAGTATCGAGTTAAAGAGAGATGCTGATATTCTTTCTAGCACAGATATTAAGATCAGGAAATGCGCAGTTTATATTACATCTATCGAAGAGATTGATAAGAAATGTCTCGATGAAACGAAAATAAATCGATGGCTGAGTCATTTTGTACAATGGATACGCGATATAATTAATCAATTTAATTGTTTATTGGAGGGAAAATATAAGACAGCGTGAATTTTCAAACGTTTTTGGAAACGTTTGCACGCTTTTCGACACTACATTGGCATTTTAGCGGTATATTCAACAAGTATTGCCTCATCTTTCGTAAGACAGTCCTCTCGTTTCGTTTCGGACGAAGTGTTAATCGCCGATGAATACGTTGCGATCAAATTATTGGGGAAGTCGTGATTTGAACGCGCGGCGTCTAACATTCCATCCGTCGACGAATTGACTCATTGCCGACAATACTTCAGCTTAAAACCCGTGTCACACTACACTTTGAAGATTGCGAATAGAACATTATACTTAAACCAATCAAAATAAAATTAATTAAAATTAAAATTATTTGACTCATCAAATTCATTTCATAGACCTTCACATTTTCAAAGACGTTTAAAGAATATTTTCTAAGAATATTCCTAAAAGGATTATTGAATAAAATGTGCTGCGTGAAATTCTCTCCAATTCGCAATCTTTGAAACCGAAGCACAGGTCTATGCATAAAGCATAAAAAACCAGAGACTTTTCGGACAACCCAATATTTTATGGTAAGGAAGGAAATGAAGGATTTTTGATTCATTTTATTACGCATTATTAGTTACACAAGACTCTGTGCTCTCATTCTTAATTTCCAATGCGTAGTGAGATATGAGCTTAAAGCGAATTCACGGCGATCTGCATTCCAAAATTATCTCGAAAGAGTCCTTCAAAATGAACGCATTACGTAATGAATTATTTGCATAGATAGTGTCACCGAATTGTCCAATGTACGTTTAACGATTCAAAAATCTCAATCTTTTAAATCTCGAAATCACAGCTGTTTACATTATTTTATATAATCATAATTATATAGATTTGGATTCTACGAAGCGTCCCAACGGATTACTCTGGATGAGTCATTGAATATGCGCCGCGACGGATCTATCATATATAGATGATGGAGTAAAGTGTGCAGAAATAGAAGATGCCTTTACTCGTTTCGTTGTTGCTCGCGTGATTCATTTTTTCCGCCTCTTTACTTTGAATGACTCATTCGAGACGATCATGAAAAGCGAAAACGGCCTTGCAAATTCGCCTTTAGAGACGCGTCTCTCCGTCGTACGCCTCCACTAGGGAAGGACGATGCACCCACGATGCTAATCGTCAAGGAAGCGTTTCCGGAGATCATGACCATTCAGCTGTGTTCGTTGTCTATCCCGTACAAATCTACATCCATAAAGAAAGTGAAAAGCTAAATATTTTATCAGCATAAAGGACATAGTTGTTAAAAAATTTTAGAATCCTATTTTTTACATAGGAAATATAACATATCTAAAAAATCTAAACAATATCTAAAAAAAATTATTATTATT
>NW_017259185.1:1239755-1242410 GCF_001594045.1 Atta colombica | reverse complement strand
ATATAATATATTATATATAATATTAAGAATAAAAATAATATTATTATAAATAATTATATTATGTAAAAAATAAGAATGGTCAATAAATGGCCGCTCGATACTTTTCGTATTAAATATGGTTCATTTTAATCAACGTCAATCGGCATGTAGATTTGTAGGCATGTAGACTTGATCGTACCTTTCGTATCCTTGCATCGCTCTTTACCGTTTCTTCATACGTACAGATTATCCACGTTTCGATGAATGTAGTATCGAAAATATATATTGTTATGAGTACAAGCGATTTGATTATTATCGAATTATTTGCACATATTACAATATCGGAGGGGAGGCCAAATTGAAGAGGAAGGGCCCAAGAAGAAACACATAGAAGTCAACAAAAAATCACAATGACTATTCTGATTCTTAACGTCAGTAAACAGTCAAATTTAGTAACCATCATAAAATCATCATTTGGACTTTCAAGACGTCAATAAAATAAAGTCATTTTGACTTCCTCTTGACTTGTGGTGTTCCTTGAGAGGGGAGGAGGTCTCATAGGTACGGGATAGTGAGCCGGACGGACCATCGGATATTTTCGTGATATTTATATAAGAACGATTGTGACGATTATCCAGCAAGGTCTTGGATTAATTTTTTTCTTCTTTTTTTTACGCGTCGTCGTCGTCCGTAGTGCGTTTTCAAGACACCGCGATTCCGAGGAACAACGTCGATGGCGCGAAAGCCGATCGAACGATCGCGCGGACGCTCGGAAACCGAGGGGGGAAGGCCGGCGATACGAAACGCAACGGAGAACGATGACCGTTTCTCCGAACGGAACGAGATGCAGACATGCAGCATCCAGGCATACGCACGCGCTGTGCCGTGCCGTGCCGTGCCGTGCGAGAGAAGAGCTATTTTTACAGAGAGATGCGCGATATATAAAAAATACTTCCCTCCGACCGTTCCTCTAACGCGGAGCGAAAGCAACGCAATCTTAAAAGCGACAAAATGTGTCTCGAGAAAATTCAGAATTGACGACGTGTGCCCTTCGTGTCGGTTTGCATCATGTTTTACTTTTTCACAAATATAGATATTTCTTAGAATTCAACGTTTAATTTTAGCGATACGTTTTTTTTCTTTTTTTGTTTAATTCAAGCGATTATAATACGATTTCAAATTCAGAGTCTCAGACTCTCGGCTATGTGAAATCGTCGGATAAATCGCGTGCCGCGACGAGATTCGTGAATGGAATGAATTTGCAGTTGTAAGATATACGTAGAAAAGCTACGAGGACATTAATGTCGGACAAAGCTCGCCTAGAAGCTTCGTCAAAGCGAGAACTCGACGTCGGTAGGATAATGTTGAATTATTTGTACAATAATTTTCAAATGGTGCTCATCCTGGTTCGTCGTTTAGTGGAGTAGCGAACGTCTTTTTCTGACGCGTTTCGAAATATTTTGTGCATTTGCCACGACATCTTTGCGCTTCGATGTTTTTGGTCATCGTTGTTGTTGTCATCGTCATCGCAATTGTTATTATCGTTATTAATACTGTCACTGTCATTATTGGCTGCGTTCAGAAGATCCAACAATCGATTTGAATTGAATCTGCAATCGAATCTGATTGATGGAAATAACAGCGAAAACATGAGATAAAAATATAGAAATGTATCCGTGACGTTTTATATATTTTATTTTTACGTCACGTTGAGAAACGCATATAAATTTCAAAGCATAAACACAACACATATTCTACAAAATAAGATATCTAATTTTAAAAATCAAAAACTAAAAAATGGGTTGATATATTTCGTGTATTTCCATTCGTACACTGGAAAAAATGTTCTGATTGTATAAACAAGAGATATGAGCAAAGTGAATTCTGATCGTACCAATCAGAATTCTGATTATTGTAATCGAATTTCTGCTTGATTAATGTTCGACTATTTATATGGTGAATCTACCAAAATTCTAATTCTAATCCTTTGCGGACTTTTAAGAAATTTTTTTATTACGAAGCATATTAACATCATGTTTCCAGTTTCATTTTATTTGAAGCATTATCAGTACTTCAAAAACAGAACTGTCTTTCAAGCTCTGATTTCAAGCTCTGTGATACTAGATCCTCCTTTATTGGTTACCTTTTTAAAATTCAATATTTTCAAAGTATACTTAAATTCGTTACTCAGCGTAAGTAACTCCCTAAAACTGTATTTCACGATAATCAGATGACTTTTTTTTTATTATTAAATTTAAATTTTAGAATTTCGTGGCCAGAATTAAATTCAGCGAGCTTGAAAACCTTCAAAAACAAGATTTTTAAATTTCTTTGTTAGAAAGATCTCGTTTTCAAAAGATAAATGCCAGACTTTTATTCCAGTGTATATTTGTATTCCTATTCGTAGTTCAACTACACTGAATATGCAGCGAGACAAACTCATGACGATGGCATCTAATCTTCTATCCTCATTACGCCCCGCTCGTAAATCCACCAATCACATTCAATTGCATCAAGACTGTTACGTCACCGTAATAACGTCTACTGAACACGGCCTTTGTTCTCGTTATCAGAGTCCGTCGCCGTCCTCATCCTTAAAGGCCTCTGCCGCCGAGCGAGTTACGAAGCTCATCGCTCACATTCTCGACCAGCGAGAAAACATTCTTTCTCTCTTTC
>NW_017259185.1:1238754-1239655 GCF_001594045.1 Atta colombica | reverse complement strand
TCTCTCTCTCTCTCTCTCTCTCTCTCTCTCTCTCTCTGTCTCTCTCTCTGTCTCTCTCTCTCTCCGAATTTCAGCGATCGTCACCCTCCCACACGTCAACTTCCTGTTAGTGAATGTAGCCGTCTCTCAAGTGCTAGCAACACACGCCAATAACAGCACTCGTCATTATCCCTCTTCAGTATCTATCTCGCCGTGTCCCTTTCCCAAGTAGAACACAGAAGTCATAATAATATCATAAGAATATCATCATGATTTTATTTATCACTTATAAGTTCATTTTTAAATATCAAATAACATCGTGATGACATATGATATATCATCACGATATAAGAAGACTAGTCATATTGCGCTTTGACAGCTGAATATAATTGGAGCAAATTTCTAATACTTATAGCAGCTTTATATTGGCTTATAAAATTTGGGGCCAATTTCTAATTGGTCACAAATGTCGTTATCTTGAACGACTGTGCATCTTTGATATTAATTTACTTGATTGATCATTATGACTTCATTATGGTTGCTTTTCAGCAAGAGACACAGTGTAACACAATGAATTATTACATCCTTGTTGTTTGCCAATATTAAACAATGATGACACGATCATTGTGTCACACTATGTCACTTATCGGAAGCACCATCGAACTTTGTGTTTTACCTGTGTTTCTTTCACCCTACTGACCTTTATACGCGGATCGCAGTTGTAGACGTAGAAAAATAACGATCGCGCAATCCGCACACACACGCATACATATATGTGTATATATATATATATATTTTTTTTAGCCATTTATGCGTGATTTGTGACGAGCAAAGGATTAAGCATTTTACCAATTATTATATTCAATGTTCAAGAATATATGCGATAAATGAGCATAATCCACGAAGCACAGCAGCGCCTGCA
>NW_017259185.1:1231430-1238607 GCF_001594045.1 Atta colombica | reverse complement strand
TATATATATATAAAATCATATCTCTTACGAACATGGCCGTTGCAAAGTCGTCATCGTCGTCACGCGTTGCAATAAAATTCTGATGCTCCGTGTATAAATTGTTTTTTAACACACGTTCAAAATTTGCTTTGGTGATCTGTAAGTGTAGGTTGCGCGGAGGCGAAATGATTGGTACTTGCTTCGTGGCGGAATCGCGACGACGACTGCGGGTTAACGATCACGATAGAGAGAATACATCGTGTATCAGCATGTGCATGTCTGAAATTAACAGAATATATCTGTCCCTCGATCCCCAAACAGAACAACAGATCACAATAATGTCACTTTGACGTTAAAATGAATCTTGACTAATTAAATAGGAATTTTAATTATCATTTCGGAGTCATAATGAATTTTAATAACCATTTGGATGTTATAATGACTTCATATTCTGGTTAAGTCAATGGGAACTAAATTTGCATTATTAACGTTTTATAAAGTAATCGTCCCTGTATCAGACTAGAGATTAAAATTGAGATTAAGATTGATTTGATCAATTAAAGCGTAAAGTTTACTTTAACTTTTAGAATAAAATCTCATTCTTAAAGATTGAAAATTGAATTATTCTTTTTCAGGATTAATTCACTCTTTAAAGTGAGATTCCATTCTAGAGAATTTAGAAAATAATATTGGGTTTCCCACTTTTGATTGATTAAATTCAGTCTCAATCTCTAGTCTGATATGAACGAAAGAAATGAATCTCTGAACACGTATTCTTTCCACCGTGGTAATCGTCGTTGAGAAAAAAAAAAGACAAAACGATCACCGAGACACGATAAGTCGACGTAGATCTGTACGCGATTCCGCGCGAAGTCTTGTGCGTAAACCCGTCTAATTTTGCGTTTATTGACATCTGCCGCAGCGGGAACGTCGACGGCGTTAAAAATACCTCGGTACCGAGAAGCAAGAAGCGAAGGATACGTTTTGCTTTCGCGACGGCGAACAAAGCAAGCAATTTCGACGATGCGCGCGATGACGTCCCTCGGGATCGTCGAGATTGGTTTTGTTTAACGATGTAACATCGCGTACGAGGAAACCGAAGTTCAAATTGCTTAAAATTGCTGTTATTCAAAAGGCACAACGTAGGGTTTTCTCATTGTTCGATCAGCAAAAAATATCGTGCGATCCAATTATTCTTTTTCCTCATAGAAAGCTCTTCTTTCTGCACGCAGAAGCCTTCTTTTCCATAACATTTTTCCTGTGTTATTTCAGCTTTTAAAGATACGCGATACCTCAGAAACTAGAAGTGAAAAATTCTCGGTACTGAAAGAGCAATATATATTTCGGAGGGACCATATTATTTTACATAACAGTAAATATCTCCTTGTAATTAAAAACTCTCGTCAGCCGAAATCGAAATTCGCGAATGAAATTCGCGCGAGCTCCGTACTGTGCACCATATACACAATATATATAATAATTACAATAATAATAATATAATTACAACTCTATAAGTATCCTCAGTACATCGTGAGATTTGCGATGCGAGACGGGTTTACGCGCGCGGCGATCGATTGCGATTATTCGAATAACGATACACTAGAATGTATTAATTCATTTATTCCGAAGCGCGTTTATACTACATCGTGTAAGACTGCGTGTAAGTTTGCAAATGTGTAAATATCTAGCTGATGATGAATCTGCGAAATCGCCCCCCCCCCCCCCCCCCCTTCTCCATCCCTTTCAGCCATTTTTCAAGAAAATTGAAAGACTTTTTTGTCTCTTTTCTTTTTATTAATTATTATTTTTTAAAGCCAATATGCGCGTTCTTGATATTTAATTGCTATAGAGGAATCGCGCGCGAAAGGATCGAAAAGGAAGTATAGGAAAGGCGACGAAAGAACGGAGGCACAGACAGGCAAGTATTAGATAGAGATTAAATGGATAAATCCGCGAGAGAAGAATCCGAAGAGAAGAAAAAGAGGAACGACGGGTACAATGGATTTCTTCCATCGGGATGCAATAAGTCTCGCACACGTGACAAACGTGATCGTAAAAAAGCAGAACACGGCAAAGAGACGCAAGGACTCGTCGCCGAGACGTGAGTTGAGGATGCTTTCCAGCAAGAGAGACAAAGATGAACATAGTGTAACACGGTGAGTCATTATATCCTTTCTAGTTGCCAATGTTAACAAGGATGACGTAATGTGTTAAGGCCGGAGCACAGACATCAGCATAACACATAATGCATAAAGCTTAATGAGCTTTTTACAATAAGCCATTACCTAAGTTTTAATCTTAAGAAATTGACCAATCGCAGTTGAATGTAAGAAGAATAATCGATTACGATTGGTAAATTCCTTACGATCTAAGACCTAAAGCTTAGATAATATCTTGTTATAGAAAGCCCATAAGAAAATCAAACAATCAGAATCTTTCATTTCATAGAAAGAAAGAAATGAAGGACTTCCATTGATTCATTTTCTTATGCATTATGCAAGACACTGTGCTCCCGTCCCTGTCTGGAAAGCACCAGATATTAACTCCGGGATGTATTTTGCTGGGATTGAGAGAATTATTTCTGAAAGGGGATGTATTTCATAGGGGTAAACATCGTCGAGGGAGTCACATTTGCGTTGCGTGGAGCGAGTACTTGTGTATCTGATGCACGCGAATCCTTCCGACGAGAAAAAACAGGGGGCCAGAAGGGGCGGGAGAGAGGGTTGTGGAACCAAAGCGGCGCAATCAAGCGTTCGCGCACCGTTCCGCGAGAGATATAAGCCGAGCGAATGTAGTTAGCTACTACCCGCGCGTACATTTCATTTCACGAGAGAATGAGTCCTCTTCCACATGCGAACTTTCCTTCGCTTGTCTTCTTCGTCGTTAATCGAAAGTAATCATCGCACGTCGGTATCATCATCATCATCATCATCATCATCATCATCATCATCATCATCATCATCATTATTATCAACATCATTATCATTATCATCATCATCATCATCATCATTATCATCATTATCATTATCATCGTTATCGTCATTGTCATCATCGTCTTTTCGCGCCTGTGTTCCCTTCATTTCTGCTATCCTACGATTACACAACGTTTCTTCAAAGCGAAATATCGCCGCGACGAGGTTCGACGACGATAAGGCGTCCAAGGCGTCGCGGGGACGGATAGGCTGGATTATACTGCTGTAAAACGGTGTAAAAAATCCAAACGGCGGATATAGAGATACGCGAGATTGAGCTAACGTGATACATGGTGTAGACAAGAGGTCGCGCTGCCTAATCCGCTCGCGCGCCACCTCGACACGCGGCTCGCCGTCGACATTCTTCAACAATGTGGTGTTGGAACGACGAGGAACAAAGGCGAAAAGATCTCATGAGATCTCGGGTATTCCCGCGTCACGACGTTACACCCTCACAAGTCTCGGTGTGGGGAAGTCGGCCCGGAGAGGACGTCGCGACGCTTCGACCTCCTCATTGTTCCTCTTCGTCTTCTCAGCTTTTCTTCTTCTTCTCGGTTGCCCTCCTCCTGTTGATCCGGACGGCACGACAAAATGAAATCCGATATTCGAAAGCCGCAATATCCGGCGACGATCATTCGGCAAGAAGTGGCACACTTCTGATATTCTGAAACTGATATATTATAGATCTCGTTGCAGTCTCCTTGTATACGGACGCTCGTCTTTAACTAGCGACTCTCTCTCTCTCTCTCTCTCTCTCTCTCTCTCTCTCTCTCTCTCTCGCTTTCTCTCACTGTCTCTCTCCCAACGGTCGTGATTTGTTTAAAGTTGATTTAAAGGCAACTCGTTGGAGGAATGTTATTTTTTACAACTATAAGGCTGTCGATGGAGAGCACACGCGAGGTGCCCGCCCGGCCACTACTCCGCGCGAGCAGTGCGAGCGGCTAACGGTGAATGATGATCGTCGTCGACGATGCTGCTGCTGCTGCTACTGCTGCTCCTGCTCCTGGTGCTGCGGCTGCTGCGTAGGAGCGACTTGCGGCGCACGGACGGCGGCGGTGGCGGCGATAGCGACGACGGTAGCTGCAACGGCGGCGGCGACGACGACGACGATGGCGATCAGACGTCCGCGGTTCTCGAAGTGACGCTCGGCGATCGGCTGTGTATTACAACGCGGTGACCATTCTTCGTGACGTAACCGTCGCTCTCGACGAGCACCTTGGTCTGCCGGACGCACAGATCGGTATCCGGATCGTCGCTCTCCTCACTCGGTCCGCCAAGACGCTGCTGCTTGTGCTTCCGCCAGGCGTTCTGTATAAGACGGGCACAGTACTCCTCGCGTTGTCGCCACAGAGTGGACGAGACCGGCTCGTAACCGGCCTCATCGGGCCGAGCCTGGACCTCGCCCAGATCGCCCGTTTCTTCGATTGGATTGCCCTTCCGTGCGAAAAAGTCCTTGGTGAGGGCATCGAGGATATCCACGCAAAACATAAGGTCTCCCTTACATATGGGGATATCCATCGACACGATCTTATATTTGTTGGGCTTATGTATCTGCAACGGGGGCTCCAATACATCTAAGAAGTCCGACAGCTGGTCGTATCTGATGTATTGCGTGCCATCCGGATCAAACTGCTGCCAAATCTCGTAGTACATGTCGTAGTCGTCGTCCGTCAGACCTTCCTGTACGTCCTCGGTGGCCTGCGAGTAATTCTCGAGGATCACGGCGATATACATATTGATGACGATCAGAAAGCTGATCACGAGATACGAGAGTAGGTAAGCGATCCCGATCGTCGAGGATCCGCAGTTGCCCGGGTAGCCAATCTCATTGTTCGGCTCCTGGCAGTCTTCCTCGTTTATTATACCGTCGAGAACACTGTCCCAACCGGCCGAGGTTGACATCTGTACCAATAACATTATCATAATTATTATACATTATTATACATTATTACATTACATGATAATACATAAATATAACTGATGATAGAATTTTTAATAAAGATAATTTAAAAAGACAAATTTTTGTGTCTTTAATAAATCAACATAATAAACATTTTTTTCATTTTTCATTTGTAAGATTTTAAAATTTTTTGGGAGATACATTTTATGATATGATATCAAAATAGTAAATATATCAAATTTTTATATAAAAGCTCAAATTAAGATTAATAACTTAGTTACCTGAAACAGCAGTATCATCGATTGCCCAAATGTCTTGAAATTGTACACGTCATCCAGTCCGCTCTTATCTTTGACGTGCATGAAGAAAGACATCCCGAATATCGCGAAGATAAACATCACCAAAAACAGCAATAGGCAAATGTTGAAGAGGGCTGGCAACGACATCGCCAGGGCGAAGAGAAGGGTTCGGATACCCTTGGCACCTTTTACGAGTCGAAGCACACGACCGACTTTTGCCACTCTCACTACACGAAGCAAAGTCGGCGACACGAAATATTTCTCAATAATGTCGCTGAGCACCAGACCTGTCGGAATGAAAATTCACATTTCAGCAACTTCGAGATTCTTCAAGCTCAAATTAACATCAAGGATTAAGCGAGGGTGCGGTGATGTCACTTATGACACATAAACGATATATTTAATTCATTCATAATTTCTGAAAGTCTCGTGCATCATCGGACTAACAGGTTCGGGGTGGATCATGCGGTTGTATTATCTAATTATATAACTAGTGTAGTTAGTAAAAAAAGGGTGCGATTTAGAAAGATATAGGACTTCAAGTGTACGTCTCTATAAAAATCATTTGTATTTTTCTAGCAAGCTAATTACATCATACGAAAAATAATATCTAAAAATCATATGTTTCCTTTCAATAGAAAATAAATAAATTCTCGCGAAATACGAGCATTCATATTTTCACTCTGTTCATTTCTAGAAAATATGTGCGTTAGAGAGTTGTATCAAAAATGTTAGATTATTAAAAAATTCATGCGCGTCCTAAGGACTCGAATAATAGATTCTTGAAACTTCGGCTAGAACTCTTATAAAATCATAGAAAGCGTATATGGAAATTAATTAATGAAATATAAAAGCTCTCTCTCTCTCTATCATAATCTAATTAAAATTATGCGGTGCCTTATAAAAGATAAATTTTGAATATGTTAAAAATTTCTCACTACTGTCATTCGAAAAGAGAAAAATTCTATAAAATCTATATATTCTGGTAATAAGTGAAACCCTAAAGTTTCTATTTCATACAGACCCGATCTTACCAGAAAACTTCAATTAATGATTGTTGCAACATCAATTAAATATGTCGAATGGCTCGTGGAAAGCGTTACATCGTGATAATTATTTTCGCGATTTAAAATTCTCCAATATTAATCATAATTTCTAATTAATAATTAATTTATCAATCATTAATTCTGAATAATTACTTTGTACTACTTTTATCACGATTCTCATTTAAGATGCGACACAAAGTAACGCTAAAAGCACAGCAATTCGACTTTGGACACCAACAACACTTGGGTAGGACATGAGTAAGGTGATGGGCACGGTGGGAAATAAATTCAACATCAATGTAAGGCTACATAACGTAATGATATCCATCAGTCGTTGAGACACGAGCGAAACGTTAGGCCTGTCCGCTTGATTGAGAAAAGAGATTCTACGTGCGTGAAAAATATAGCAGAGAAAACCATGACAGCGTGGCATGCCGATTTGTCCTCACTCGTGAGATAGAATACTAGTCTAAGATGTATACTATAGAGGCGAATATAATATCATTCTTCTGAATCGAATAGCAAGAAGGAAAGCTAACAGGCCCGGCTCTTTTTTCATATTTCACTTTTGTTTCACTCGGGTCATACGACTGGAGCAACCATTACATTACATTACCTAATATTGACAATATAACAACAACAAAATCAAAGAGATTCCATGGCTCCTTGAAATAGTGGTAGCGAAGAGCGAAGATCTTCATGAGACACTCGCTGGTGAATATCACAATGAATATCATATTGAGATAGTCCAGAACATTGCCAAAGGTTTCGCTCTGCTGATAATGGTCCATCGTCATCGTGAGCATGTTCAGCCCGATGAACAACATGATTATCATATCGAACTTTTTGTCCGTCACTATTTCAAACACTATTGCCTGCGGCCGCCACTGTAAACAATATAAAAAATTATGTCGATTTATGCATGGCTTAATTTTTCCTTATTATATGTTAAGTATTTAACTTAATGTAAAAATATTTTCT
>NW_017259185.1:1227810-1231330 GCF_001594045.1 Atta colombica | reverse complement strand
AAATAAAAGATTTATATAAAAGTGTGTAAAATTAATAACGTGATGCATTTAAATTCGCATTTCATTATTTGTATACTTCATATTTGCAGCACAAGTGATTTTATTTTCTGCCTTCATTTTTTAATTTATTATATATTATAAAGAGCAAAAAAAAATCAATTGCTATTAATTACGTACAATAAATTATAACTGTCATACACACTACGTCGCTACATTTTTAGGATATGATTTTTTTTAATATTAAAATCGCAATTTTGCTCATTTCTATAATATAAAAAATATTGAATGCTGTAAAAAATATTGATATTTTAATTATAGTTCGAATATTCTATATAATTATTTTGATGATGCAATAAAAAATAATTTTTTTTTAAATACTTTAAAATCATTCTTTTCATGCGTTACAGCGAAGTATAAACACACTGAGAAAAATATTCCATTTAGTACAATAAATTGTACTAAAAAGAAATACAAACAAAACGAATCATGAATCTTAATCATGAATCAGAATTTTAGTTATTTCGAAAAAAATATTCGACAGATTTAACTATAAATGTCTCATTTGTATCTTTCAAATTGAATCTGAATTCTAATTAATGCAACAAAACTTTTCCCAGCATATATATATATATATATATATATACTTTCAATTAAAATAAATGTTATTTTTCAACTAAATAAAAATTATTAAATCTAATAATTCTCTCTCTTTTTAAATAATATAATTAAAATCAATCCTTCACAAAGTTTTAAATAAAAAAAAATTAAACAATTCGTAGGCACGGAGTTAAAGAATACTATCAGAGTACATCAAATTGCAACATTCGCATTAAGATTTAAGTAATAATCCTTTTCAAAACATTTTCATTGTACGAAATTAATCATTAAGTGATTACGTTAACAAGTTCACAAAACAAATCGAGAAACATGTTTCGACAGTGTAACAATCTATTGAAATTATACTGTTAGAAATGTTCTTAAATTTTATTAACTTTTAAGTTACACAATTTGAATTTAATTTTATGACATCACATTAAATTTAATGTATTTATAACTAAAAAGTATATTTATATACATATACATAAAATTTAATATATTTTTCATGAATTTATGAAATTTAATGTATTTTTCATAAAATTTTATTAAAAGTACATTAAAATTTCTAATACAAATAAGTATAAATAAGTACAAATAAATTTACTGTACACATTCATTTAATTTAAGTAACTACTGTAACTTAATTTTCAATTAAATCATTTATTACATTTAATTTCGTTCATAACTACGAACTTCATTTACGTGCAAAGGAAGCTCGTGGTTACATTTCTAACAGTATAAGTGAAACAGTAATGTGAAAGGAATAAAATATTCGATACATTTCGTATAATAATTTTCAATTATGTAGTTACAATTTTGTAGTCAACGAATCGGTTGGCATGCGACCTTCGAATTTATTGTTTACGTAGCACGGCGTGCAGCGTAACGGCGTGCCGCGTCATACATAATAACAAGGTCACCGCACCAAGTGCCATTCGTAATATTCGCATTCGCGTGCCGACACTCGGGCGAACCGGCAGCGGCGTATCGCCTACGTCGTATTATCTTTCAAAACGCGATCACAGAAGATACGACAAAGCTTCAAACACGATTATTCTGTATCAATACTTGACGAATATCAACCGAGTGATCATTCAACTCCTGTTAACGATTCCCACGCGTATCCAGTCGATGGCTTCGTATCGAAACGCTGGTATTTCACATGAGTCGTTTATTGAGAGCAATTATTATCGAAGCGAAAGTAGACAGGAATCATAAATTATCGTTTAATTATAGTGATACCTGTGGGCGAGTTATTTCTACAATGATACTTTAATCGCATGCAATCCGCGTTGAATTTTACATCGCTTTGAATATATAATTTGTCTCCCAGGGCGTGAAGTGATACATGAATCGGATCGAATAAGTCGAGTAATGAAAAGACGTAATACAATTATTTGTTAAATAATGTATGTATTTCATAAAATTTTTGCATTCGAAATGTATCGCGCGTGAGTTCTTGAATTTCATTTTTGGATGATCCACCGCGTTTCAATCGGTCATTAATTTGGCTCGCGTCGTGTGGTATTCATAAAGTTGCCAACTTCACTTTCCAATTTGTCGGTTATTCACAGATGGCCGAGAGGATAGAACGGACCGATTCGAAGTCGAGTGGTGATACAACGCGTTTAATTAGTAATTATATACTTCTAATTAAATGTATGTAATATTTATTAACTATGTATCAGTAAGTTCATCGTTTGTATTTGAGTGAAACGTTACGATACGTATTTCGCGAGATTTATTCGATCGAAGTTGATCACGCTAATGATCGACAAAGCGATATAATAAGCATATTTCCGGATATTTCATTCCGCGAATATTCGTCTTTGATTTCAAGTCCCATAGTTTATCTATTTATAATACATAAGCAAATGTAATTGCTCTGAAAAACGATCATGCGATTATCATGGCTTCAAGGAGCGGAAAAGTACGAAAGTGAAACTAGAAGCAGTAGATGCAGCACTGCCGCGGCTGGAAGTGGCATCTGAAGTTGGCCGTGCGATCTTCGAATTTACTTTGCCGTTACGGAGTCGCCATTACGTTAATTCGCGAGACGCCGCGCCGGCCGGTGAGTGCCAAACGGATTATTGTTCCACATTATAATTGTTCTGTTTGTGCGTTATTCTCGTTGTTTACAACAAAGCACGCGTGTCGTGAAAAGTCGCGCAATCGTGATTAATGTATGTACTCATATATATTAATCACGATGATTACGGTCGTAATAAAATTTTCGTGTGTGAGTGTGTGCCGAAAGAAGTAACAAAAGAATCTGAAAGGAGGAGCAAGCTTGGGAGACATCGGGCATCGGCAGAGCAATCCCGAGGTAATGTAACATATATACATTTATTATTTTTGCAAAATTAATCGATGTCATGATTAATTTCGAATGGTTTCGACTGTATGCCATTTATAATATAATAGATTAAATATTTTTTTTATTTTAAGAAAATATTTATTTATAGATACATATGAAAATATTTTAAATGTATTTAGCATTTGTTTAAATTATTTGTGAAAAGTTACGAATTTGATTTTTGTTAAATATATATATTTTTTAAACTTTGTATTTAAAAAAAAACATTTCGGATTAATATTTTTCTTATATACTTGGTCGATGAAATTTATTTTTTGAAATATTAATTATTTTACGTGTTTTATAATTTGCGCATATTTATGTTTTATAGATTTTGTACAACTCCGCTGCTATGCATCGTATCGGTGAGTGCTGAACCATATTCTTAATTTTGAGATAATGAATTTGGGAAAATTATATTAGAGAATTACATAAATTTTATACATAAAATGAAAAATATTTTGAAAAATCAAGGAATTAAAAATCTTTTCTTAATTTTCTTTCTAATGTATAGAAATTTTTACATTTCTATACATTAATAATAGTTAATAATAATAAAGTTATATA
>NW_017259185.1:1222469-1227663 GCF_001594045.1 Atta colombica | reverse complement strand
TTTAGCAAAAATAATCAATATAGGTTTTATGTATATATAATTAATTATATAAAATTAATTACGAATTTTTTGGGTGGGAAATTTATTTACTTAAATTAATTAATCTTAAATCTATCAACACGTTTTAGCGGAAAAATTATTACAGAAATAATTAAATGTGAATAATTAGAGTCTTTGTCATTTTTATTTTGTAATTCAAATTCAAATTTCGATATTTGAATAAATAATAAATTGTATAGCACACACACTTATATTGAATTTATTTTTAGAAAAAAAAGGATTAGTGGAAACAAATTTTATTCTATTATTATATATGTATAGTGTCTTTATTATTTATATAACTTACCCTCGGTCGAGGAATGGCTTTTAGAGGCTTCTTATTGCCCATTTTCTTCATGGCGTTATAATATTTCTTCTGATCTTCTGTCATGAACATCTCGAGGGATCCGCCAGCTTTCTTCTTTTGCTCGTTAAAATTGTCGATGATCACTCCGATAAACAGATTGAGGGTAAAAAACGATCCAAATATAATGAAAAACACGAAGTAGAGATACATGTAAATGTTCGTTTCGCGAATCGGTTGCTTATCGATCTGTAAACGATTGAGTGATGTGTTACAACATATATATCGATAAAAAAAGTAAAAATTGTGAGATTATACTCACCTCTCTAGAGTCGATCGCATCGTTCATAATTTGAATCCATCCTTTAAAAGTCGCCACTTGGAATAGGCACAGATACGCTTTCCCGACGTGATCGAAATTCATCGGCGAATTTTCCCACGTATAATTCTCGGTGTTGCAAGCGTTACGATCCGGTATTATCTCGTAGCTGAGCGTCGTCTTGTTCGCGTCGACACACTGCAACGAAAGTGAAATTGTACAGCATGACATTTTTACTTTTTGAATTAAATTCTATAATAAATTTAAAAAGAAAAGTCTCTTAAAAATAAGTTACGAGAATTATTTAGTTTTAAATGCGTCTAAAGAATATCAAGTTGATAAGTGAAATGTTCAAAATATCCTCAGAAAAAAAATTTTAATTTTATTGTTATATATTTTTTATTAGTATATTATATTATATTATAGTTTTTATATTAGTTGTATGTGAAACAGAATTCCTTGTGAAACAAAAGAATGTAAAAATAACGAATTTTAAGACTTTTGGGCATCTGGGCAATACTTTTTATTTCCCTTTTTCAGAAAAGTTTTTAAGAAAACTATGCTTGAGATATCCCCCCCCCCCCATTTATCCCCTTAAAAATTAAAGAATATTTGTCTTTCTTCTGAAAATCGATTATCGATTTCTATTCGCATATAATAATAAAAATATATTCACCTTATAATATTTGCCAGCAAACAGCTGCACCCCCATGATAGCGAATATAAGCCAGAAAATAAGGCATACCAGCAATACGTTGAAGATGGATGGAATGGCTTGGACCAAAGCATTAACGACTACCTATGAGAGACGAAATTCGATTAGACGCGATATCAGACTCGTGACATTTCGCTAAGAATTTCTGCATCTATGCTCTTATTTATATGCGATTGTGTCACGCGCTATATGCTTAATGTGCTCGTGTTAAGACTAAAATCGCGAAAAATTTATTTATCCCATAAAAAAATTAATCTGATACAACTATCCTATATTTTAAGTAAAGAAAAATGATATATATTTCTTTTTTAATTTATGATCGTTAAAAACATTAATAATGAATTTTTTAAATGAATTTGAAATAAAATGTTATTCTAATAATACTTGAATGAATAATCTGATTAATTTATTATAAATAATAATTTTCTTTATAAAATAATATTCGCTCGAAATTTAATATTATTACAAAATAGAATAAAAATTTAATTGTGAATAAAATATTTATTTGCGTTCCTCTGTGCAGTAACTTAATTCTGTGCGTGATATTTTAGCTTTACAGGCACTTTCAAGTAGCCCTAATTAATCGAAATATACGATTATAAGCAAATGTCTACCAAATAAATTAGTATTTGAGTAATACTTTCCGAATCTTGATTTACATACACACCAAAAGATCTATTTTTATTATGCAGGTAGAAAAACAACATTTATTATTAAATCCTTATTTCTTATTTTAATAATCATTATACGAGCAGTTAATTTAGATGTAATTTCATTAGTGTGTATGTAAATTGTAATTTAAGTGGGATGTTAACTACAATTAATATAATTGATTAAATATAATATGTAACTGTGACTTTGATTGATCAGTGATGATAACGCGCGTGTAAATTTATATCTACAAGTTCCATACTTGGGTGTACTAAAGAAAGAAAGCCACAGGCAAGATCAACATGTAAAGCAAGCGCAAATTACAGCACGAACGAAAAGCTGACGAAAGCAAGCAAGCATTCGATCTTCATGTCTACTAAGCAATCCAGTTGCAAATACTACGTCTAAGCAATTTATATACAGAATATCCCACAAAAATATACACGAATAACGCGGGCTCACTTGGGCATAATTTATTGGGTGTTTCCCTAAATTATGTCGAATATTTAATTAAGCAGCTTTTTTTAAACATCGAACATTAATAAGCAAGCCAAATTATGCAGCTTATATATTATTCGATAAAAGACCTTATCTTTTTAATTTCACTTAAGGAATAATTATTATTACGAGAAGTGGGCAATCTGTCCATAATCGCTAAATGTCTTAGATAAATAATTTCCCTTAGATATCTAGCCTCTTTTTCAAAAAATTTAGTATTTTTCCTCCTCTCTTAGGACATTCAGTATATAATATTTGAAAAAGAAGAGCAAATTAGAATTCTATAGAACTTACGCGATCCATATGATTAATATGTTTCCCAGAATTACTTGCATTTGTTTATCAAAAAGTTTCTCTTTTCAATTTATGCACGAATTAAAGTTTCCTGGGAAACATATAAATCCTGTAAATTCGGAAACAATCGCATCCTGCTACCTTCGTGGTCTCGTGCAAAAGCAAAACTCAAGAAATAAAATATTGAGTGCTCCGAGGAGCGATTTGCAGCGATCTACTGTAAAATAGAAGAAGTGTCAGGGCGTGGGCATGACAGTAATTACTACAACCCAGTGTCTCAGCGACCTTGTGTTGCGAGTATGTGATATAAGTATGAGTATTTGCGAGGAGATTCGTCACGATTATCATAAAAGGCGAGCCTTCACTACACGTTATGAGAGATGAATAAAGTATCCCTTTGTATACTCATATCGCACATTCGACTGCAAACGTTACTGATTAAAAATATTACTGACCGAAATAATACTTGTAATAATACTTGATATATCGAATAAATATATTTCAAAATTCGATTATATTTAATCCTAAATGCGATATGAATAGAAATTTAATATGGCTAAATTTTGTGTGTATGTGTGTATGTCCAGAGTTTTCAGAGTGTAACGTTGTCACACGCACTATTATCAGGCTTGTGATATACAAAGTCAGATATACGTGATGTTCCATTTTGATCTTCACGTTTAAATGTACTGTTGTAAATATTTTTACGTATAGACATTTTCACACGAAGATGGGATGGTACGACTCGTGTATCAATGACAATGTAAAGATGAAAGCGCGTGTTTCTATGTTCTATTTGCGTGTTTTTCGATTAGTGTAGTGTTGATCGGTTGTGAACGACGAATCATCTACGCGCTGCTTCACGCATTCGCATTTCTAAGCTCTGCCGTGCATTCGCGACTGCCTCTATTTTAGCATGTTCCCGTGCAACAGGAAGAAAATGTAATATTGTGTTTTAGTCGATTCCAGATCGATGATCTTGTAGTTTTTCAAGAGTCGGTATCACCGAATGTCACAGATATTACATATTTTTAAACTATAATAAAAATTTATATGAAATTATTTTTATATAATTTTACGAAGATAATCTCTTGATAATATCTTGATAAAGAATGTCATTATATGTTTGCATTTGCATTATATATAAATGATTCATGAAAGTATCCATTCTATTTACCTTATATACGTTCAAAAAATATTAGAAAATGAAATTACACACATATTTGAAGAATAAGGTATTCAGTGCGCAATTTTTTTACTTGCAATCTACATTAAAATAATTGACAACGATGCAGGCTCTTGATAAACGTAATTTCGAATTTTATGGAAGAAAAGGAAACAATGATGATTTTTGAATCCATATAATCTGAGAATTATTATTCCTGGTGCGAGAATTTAATCAGATAATGTATAAGTATTAATATGTGAGAGACAGGAAATGATGGTACTATAATTTAATAATTTATAAACGATAGATAAAAATCAATTCGTAGTAGCAAGAGTTTGATGAATTAAGAGCTAAGATAACACATCATGAGAAAAAAATTACATAGATTTAATTAATAAACTTTTTTTTGTATCTGTCAAGAATATGTTATAAAATTTTCCCTTTGTAATCTCGAAATGTGTAACACATTTTTATATTTTAGCTAAAAATTTTACAAAAAAATCAAATAGTTATTTCAAAACTTGTGTATCAATCTTAAATTTTGTGATGAGTTCTTATTTAAAAAAAATTTATCTATTCCATTATATAGGTTTAATAACTTTTCTATAATGCAACAGTTTACTTTATACTTGAAATAAATCAAGCTCAAGTAAAATTCGTTTACGATGATTAAGTAAATATTCATAAAAGAATGTTCTTCCTGACGTTGTTCCCCTCGATGGTAAATATCGTTGATGGGGATTAAGAAACATTATTATACTCCCCGGTATTGAAAGGATTAAACAAGGGGGATCGACTCTGCCGTTTTCTCCACGGCAGACGTAGAGCAAGCGACAAGGTCTGCTGAGACGGTGGGCTACATACCCGCATCCCCTGCATTCTAGACATCGCCCTGAGCGGCCTTAGGGCCCTTAGGGTCCGCATTGTTTTGAAGGCTTGAATCCCGCCAGCGCCACAGAGCGACGCTACGAAGTTAATGAGCGATACCTGCGAGCGAGAAACGAGAGCGAATCACAGCGAGAGGTAGACAGACGTGTGAGGGATAGACTTGATCAATTCCGACGATTCATGGATATTGGGATAAGGCCAGGATGAAGAGAAAGAGGGGAAGGGAGGAAGTCAAAAGACGAAATCGACGTATTACTGCGTATTCCTTCGACTCCACGACGAATTAAGACATTTGGATATCTGTACAAAGACGAAATT
>NW_017259185.1:1212435-1222369 GCF_001594045.1 Atta colombica | reverse complement strand
ATATATATATATATATGTAAATACTCGTATATACATTACGGTATCATTATTCTATAAGTACCGTTATTTTCGTGCAAAAATAGAGAGCATATCATTTGTTTAGCAGACAATTAACACACTGTTGAGAAAACAACTTTCTCTTGCATTTTCTCATTTCGCGATATTCATGCGTATATTTTCACGCAATATTGATAAATAAATTATCTTAAATTTTGTAAACGTCATAAATTAATCCCAAGAATAATATTTAAATGGTAATGTAAACAATACGCATTTAGAAAGCATTGATAATCAGAGTTTACTGATAGAATATTTAAATTATTACAAAATAATATATCCATAAAAAAATCTGAACTTTTAGAAAATAGTTGATGTATTGGAAAACTTATCTATTTGCTGCATATATAAATTAAATTAAAAATTGCTAAGAAAATAGGAAAAATTTCATAACGGTATTTATAGAACAGAGGACACATTACATTAATTATAATACGACAATCATATAAACAAGGAAGATAGAGGCAATAGATTCCAGGTACGGCACATATAGCAATTAACAGTAATCAGGAGATATACATAACTGTATGTATGTGCATATATATTTTTACATGTGTACGTGGAGAAATACATATGTATTCATATATAGACACACACACACGCGCAATCAGAAACAGAAATAGATAGAACGACAAACAGCTCGGGATTATCGTTATAACGAGCAAGTACTATCGGCTGCATCCTGAAACAGATGAAAAGGTTTGTCATACTTGCGATCGCAATGCATCAAGCGAGTTTTAATTTAATTTATCGTCGCATGCGACGAATACAAAAGCTCTATACCATGTTTGACAAGATTGTATCAATTAAAGCGGGAAAGAAATTAAATTTGCTCACATCTCAATGACCTTGTCGATAATTAAAAAAAAAAATATATATATATATATACTCGCGATGAAACATCGCGATGCTCCAAGAAAGATCTCAATAAACATATTACATGTTGCGCGCATAAAGGACGCACGTAACACCACACACACGCGCGCGTATATCCACACACACACACACGTACGAGGAAATTTTTACACTACACAAAAAGCATATTTATATAATATATATAGATATATATATATATATATCATGTATAAATATTCGATATTTTGCACAACGATCATTGGTACCAAGAGACTGTTAGAAAAGGCGTACATAGGCGACTTTAGCTAGTAATATACGACAATGACCGCAGGTATCAGTGCAGACACCAAGTAGAGACGCCAGTGTATCTCTGCACATCGGTAAGCACACCATAGTACACCATAATACACCGTAATACAAGCTATCCTCGCCATAGCTGATCTTCCCGCTTAGCCCCTTAAGATTTCCATTTTTTCACCTCGTTTCAATTTCACAACGGATATTTCAAAAGCCGAAGCTTCGTACTGCGTCCAACGGATCGATATCGTATTCTATCTAGTCATTGATTTAGCAATCGATCGGAATCGAGCCGAAATAGATCCAACTTGTTTTATGAGATCGCTGATTTTCGCTTTGACTTCATAATTAGCATTAATAAACTATTTCTTTTCTATGATTGCTTTCTCATGAAAATGTTTAGCAGAGTTTAGTAGAGAGAGCCAGTAAAAATATACTTTTTACAAAATTACAAATTTACTAATTTTGATCAAATAAACTTGTTTGATAAAAATTGACTTACGTAAAGAAAAGTTGATGATGTATGCACAGAAATATCTCGCATTAGAAATAATTTTCTATATTAATGTATATGAGTCAATGCTTAAATCTTCGATCTGTAAAACGATTTCGACACGTTTCGATTCGTTCCCGATATTGTCACTACTTTGAAAAGAAGAAAGAGAAAGAGAGAGAGAGAGAGAGAGAGAGAGAGAGAGAGAAAGAGAAAGATAGAAAGGAACAATCCATGCATAACCGGCAGTCCCTCGTCAATCGGAGGTCCGCGCGGCGGTCAAATTAAACGTGCTGTCATGTTAACGTGACCGATCCGTTAGCTCCGTACGATCCATCAAACGTCGTTGCGATAAGCCGAATCAGGCTTTTCTTTGCATTATTGTTCACTTAAGTCCTCGTCGACCGATGACTTACTCTCATGCCCTCCCACCGTGAGACTGCTCGTAAAGGTCTCAAAGCCCTCAGTGTTCTCATGGAACGGAAGGCCGGGATGTCAGCTGCACCGGCCCAGACAGCACCCAAGTTGATGAGCGATAGCTAGTTTCATCAAATATTCATCAGACGAGACATATTATGTATCAGTTCTTACAATAATACTTAATGGCGATCGATTAAGAGAAATCCACCGGAAGCTTCGACGCTCGGCTCCCACATTGCTTCGCACATCGGCATTAGTTGTTCAAAGTTTTAAAAGTGAAGAAAGAAAAAGAAGAGGGTAGGAGATAAAATATCGTAAAAACGAGAGAGAGCTTCTTTTTGCGCGGTAAAAATTCAGGAAAAAAATCATCCGTGCATCGATTCTTGATGATCTTATTTAAAACTTAATTATTTATCATATCAATTATTTATCATATCATATTTTGTTTATCCTTAGTATTTAAAGTATTTAAATTTTCGTTATCGAAGCACGGATACCTTTTTTTGCAATCTCGTGTTGTGAATGACGATTTGTTTTCAAGATTAGATGACACGCTACCGATATCGTGCTATTCTTCGAAGCGACGTAAATATACAAACGCGAAAGCAATACGATGAATAATTGATCCGTGTATGAAGTCATTCGAGAACGATAAGACTCTCTCGTAAATTGTCAAGTGTGCAATCGAGCTTTTTATATTAAAATTTTTTCTATATTAAAATTTTTAATTCACGCATTCAAATCTTCATTGAAATTTCGGATGGACGTTGAATCATTATCTTTCAGTAATCACGAGGCTACTCAATTGCACACATTGTACAGAATCAAATATTTCTGATAATCGGGTTAAAGTATCCAAGAAAGAAAAAAATACGACTTACCATGACGATGATAAAATCGAGCCAGCACCAGGCATTCGTGAAGTACTTCTTAAAACCTAGAGCCAGCCATTTGATCAACATCTCGAGGAAGAAGATCACAGTAAATATTCGGTCCATATAATACAGTACGTCCTGCAGGACAGGTCGTTGTTGAAGATGAACGTCCTCCAAAGCCTGTAAACCGGTTTCGCACGTTGCTTTTTATTGTTAAATATACATCTTGGATTTATAAAAAAAAATAAGGAAATTATCTTACCAAGGCCAAGCTACTTAGAAGGATCATGGTAATGACGGCAGTCTCGAAATATTTGTTCTCGATCAACCGGAAGGTCTTAAATCTCAGGTTTGCCCAACCTTGCCAAAATGGAGCGTCATCATCGCCGGCCAGAAATGGAAACTTTTTGTAGCAATTTTCCGGACAGCAATCAGCTGGGTAACTTGATTGAATAGGATCCTCGTCCACTTGTATTATCTCGCCATCGAGTCGATCTTCCTCTTCTTCACCCTCGTCTTCTAAATCTGGATAGAAGTAGTTTCAATTATCCTTATTAGCTTGAAATATACGGCGGTAAAAATCTTCTGATCTGTGATTACCGTTTGCCAATATCTTTTTTCAAATTATTGAATAATTTTGCAAAGTTAGATAATTACCACGCTTACCTTCTTCCTGTTCTAAATCTTCTTTGCTCGCATCTTTCTTCTCTTCGCCATTTAACGAATCCATACTGCCTTTGTGACTTTCGTCTTTAAACGCGCGATTTTTGTGACTGCCATATGATTTGTTACTGTTGAAAGAACAATCGAATAAGGTGTGTTCTTAATGATATTATCTGAGATACATGAGAATTTTATGAAAGATCTAACCGACCTGATAGTGTCATCTTCGTTCTGATTAATATAATCGTTGTCCAGTCTATAATCGTGGTGATTTATTGAATTCGCGATAACTTTCGTATTGTTCATACACAGCTTACCCCTCTTCAGTTTATTCTTCAGATCTCCTTCGAAAAGGGAATCAAATTCGATATATTAATCATAGCTATACAATATTTTTTTTTTTTTGAAACTTAATTAATCAAAAATACAAGTTTTTAAGAAAAAAAGAAATTTACATAATTTTTAATTGTATTTAACAAGTTTTTAATCCTTCGTCAGCAATGTAAAATTTTTATCCTTCGGCCATAATCTGAATCTTCGAATTTGAAGTGCAAATTTTCATATTGTATATTCCGAACTACATAACAATCTTTAAAAAATTTTACTCGTGAAAAATTTAATAAAAAGTTTTTATTATACAAGTTCGATTATTGTATTTTATTTTTTTTTTTACAGATTTAAATTTATTGTGCCTTTAAAATCCATTGTTGGCAGAGGATTAATTTTAAACTTTACATTTTTTATCTTTTAATTAATTAATTACATAATTATGAAAAAAATTTACAATTTCCTGTAATAATTTTTTAAAAATAATCTTTTTATTATTATTTTATATAATATATAATACTTAGACATTTTATGCAATATCTCTGTCAGCTAAAAACGGTAACTGTACATGAAAGGATTATTGTTATATTGAATTGTACTTTGATTGTTTCCACGCTTACCATGAATAGTAAATTCCATTCCGTCACCAATGGCAACTTCAAGCTGATTAAGCTCTTTGGCGCTCTTTTTGTCTCTGTATGCGTCCAACTCTCCATCTGCAAGATCTAGGTCCCCATCGCGATCAATCCCATCTGCACAGTCATACAAAATCTCTAACCCGCCCTTATTAGGAAATTCGTATCGGAAAACAAATCGAAACGCGCTAGAAACTATACAAAATACTGTATAGATAAAAATCCAATCGCCGTATATACAGGCTCATACACACGGGCGCGATTGTTTTCCGTCGCGATTCCCAACACATCGAATTGAGGAATCAGATCAAATTAGTAACATGATCATGTTTGCATGCAATTGTATATGATGTCATCTATGTCCAATGATATCAGTGACCCAATCCAGTTCGAAACAGTGTGTCAATGATTCATAATGTAGACGCTTTGCGCATGATACTTGCTGCCTTGATATATTCGCTGTTAATTTTACAGTCAGCGGTTTTGAAATTATATAAATTCATCGGAATAAAAATAAATTGCTGTTCAGATTATTATTATCATCTAAATATAATGTCTTTTTAAGATATATGAAAGGTATTTAAAAATTGCTTGTATATTTAATTAAATGTTAGAATATATGTAGGTATGTATTTGAAGAATTACATTATTTATATTTATATATATTTTCATTTTTTTTATATTTATATTTTTATTAAAACGAAAAATTAATTTGATCAGAAAAATTTACAGCAGTCTGATACAAAAACAGCAAAATGAATGCAGCATGCATCGTGTGATTTTTTTTATGTATATGTATATTTCTGCTTAGTGTAATAAATTCTTGAGCGAACTTCATCGCCATTGAAGTTACGTAGTAAAATGCGTTCCCAAAGTAAAAATGCATAGCAACGTATAACTGCCAGGCAGCTAATCAGCGAAACAAAACTTAATTTGCATTAATCTCATCGTGCATTAAACACACTGAACCATTCGATTTTATCTTATTTTCGAAAATTACTCAATCAAAAATATGATTAGACTCAAACCGGGCTAATTGTAATCAATTTAGGGAAAGAGTGTTTATTATTCATATTAAATCGTAAATAGAATTACGTTACAATGCAATTACAATTATGTTACAACGATTTTAATGGAGCATAATAGCAAACCAAGTAAAATTTAAGAAATCTGCATAATAAATCGAATGTACCAGTCGACGTATATATGCTTTATGATCGACAGTAAATATTACAAAAATATGATAAATCAAAACATTTAAAATGATGAATACAAAATAAACAAATGTTGAATGTCACTTAAAAATAATTTTGAACAACAAAATATGATCGAATCTCTCGTCCGCTCTGTTCGTCGTTGTAATTCATAGCTCGTCATCACGCGTGATATATTTTAATCTATTACATCGGTCGCCGACTGGCACCAGCAAAACGTGTGAAAGAAGTGTAAAGCAAAAACTGAAAGACAGTGCCACGAACTACACAGCGCACACAGCAAGCGATCTGATTGGATATAAACCTTCTTTCCAACTGTTGGACGGTCCCTCACCTGGCGCCTGATCGGATATCTGATTGGTGAGTTTGGCTCGCATCAACTTAGCAAAAGCAAGGATATTTCGTTTGATCCACTTAATGAAACGCGCTATTCGATCGATCGCCTCCGCAATCTTGTTCGTGTCGTTGTCCGCAGTCGGGGCCGACAGGTTCGATGAGCCGAAGTTGCTGAGCAACAGAGCTAAGAAGAGATTCAGGACCTATTCGTGGAAACATAACATAATTAATCGTTGGCAAATTGAATAATTTAATATGAAAGGATCTTGCACTGGTTACATAAAAAATTGCTATTGAAAAGATTTCGTTTTTGTACTTACGACCAAGTTACCAATGACGACGGTAGCTAAGAAGAAGGGTATACAGGAGACATCACCGACCAACATGCAATCCCACATAGATTCGATCCATTCTCCGCACAACACTCGGAAAACGATCATAAACGAGTGCATGAAGTCAGTGAAGTTCCATCTGGGTAGATCACCGTCCGGGAAGTAATCGACGTGATCAACGTAATTTTTGCCGAAGAGCTGCATACCCATCACGGCGAAGATGAAGATGATGATGCACAATACGAACGTTAGATTACCCAACGCGCCCACCGTTCTGCCCATGATGGAAATCAGTAGATTCAACGTAGGCCACGATTTAGCTAGCTTGAACACTCTTAACTGAAAGAAATCAAATTTTCAATAACTCGTGCGATTAAATTGCTTTATATCGATTAACAGAATAATAATGCAATAAAAGAGTAATACTCACCAATCTGAAAGATCGTAAGACCGACAGACCTTGCACACCTTCGAGACCCAACTCCACAAGCGAAAGAGCGACGATGATAAAATCGAAAATATTCCAGCCCTCTTGAAAATAATATTTTGGGCTCATCGCTATTAACTTCATAGTCGCTTCAATGCCGAATGTCGCCGTGAAGAACTAGGATTTGAATTGAATCGTCAACATAATTGTTAATTTGATTAAATTCGTATAATGTATTAGGCGCATATATATCACTTTTTTTGATTTCAAAGTGACACAACTGATACTTACGTAATTACCAGATTTGAGTACTCTTTCCATATCTTTGTCCATGTCGTGATGATCCAATGCCATGAACAGCGTATTAACGACGATACAGAGTGTGATGAAGAGCTCTACGAATGGATCAAAGACCAACAGGGACACGTACTTTTGAAACTCGAGCCAAAGCCAACAGCAATCCCAGACGCAAAAGATGTCGATACAACGAAACATTCCGGCCACTAACTTGTCCTTGAATGTAGGTTCTTCATCGTCGTCTGTCGGAAAGTAATAGGTCGAAACTGTAACGCGCGTTAGTAATTTTGTCTGGCACCACTCTTTTTGGGGAAAGAGGTTTTTCTTTGGTCAGGCTCATTCTTCGAGATCACAGATTATATTTACAGGCAAGCAGGCAGGCAAGCAGAAGGCGTGGCGAAATTAAAAATGTCACATTGAATAATGAATCGCGTAAATCTGAATAAACGTACTTAATAATAACTTCTTGTAAAATATTTGTAAGTAAAATATCTTTTGATGTTAATTATTCTTTTTTTTTTGCAAATGCTCGCATCATTACGTTAACATCATATGCAATAAATTGAGAAAAGATCTTTCTATGAATATTTTATTTAATAATAATTGATAACTGTACATATCAATAGTGTAATTGATATTTTATTTATTAAAAATTGATACTGTACAATTTGATACAATAAATAATGAAGTGTTGTTCGTATTTCATACGATATGCAAATTCACGCAAGGCGCTAATATAAAACTGAAAAATGATAAAATTTAAACAAATGTCGTGCATTAGCGACGCGAATAATGTGCAATGCGACATAATTACATTGAAGCATGCGCATGAATTCAACATACAATTATTTACACACACAAAAAGTAGTTTTACAATTTAAAAGTAGTTTTAATACTTTCGCCACGTAAAAGATTAGAAAGTTATTTCCTTACATTTTCTTTTTTTTTTTTTTAATTTATAACCATACATTATATATGAGCACAATTACATTACACAAAAAATATAAATTTTGTTAATAATTTTAAAAGATGTGCGTCTGCGGCGAAAGGATTAAATATTGTAATATAAGCAATTAATGATAATTAAAAGTCAACATAATCATGTGAAGTTCTTCTCATTCAAACATTTTACAATACAATTAACAAACAACATCACGCATGGCTGTACATTTTTCAAACAAAGTAATGATTTTGTGCGGTCTTCAGGAAAATATTTTCTATTTCTGCGCAGATACGTTAAAAATTTTACAGACACGATATAGTGAAAATGTGATTTACAGTTTTACGTGCAAAAATTTAAAACTATATAATCGTAAGTGATCAAATATTTTTTGCAAAGATTAATAACGCGTTGATAAAAATACATGTTTATATTTCTGAATTTATTAATCTTGCTATATTGTGCATCCGAGACAAACACGATAGTGCCCTTCAACGCGGTGGTGATACAGGTGCAAAAATATTGAAAATTTAACCAAAATCGCTGCAGTTTCCGGAAATCAAAGATAAATAAGATTTCTCAATCATCGAAAAAATAAAAGAATGTCTAGATTCTAGAATATTATTTAAAATAAATTTTACTATTTCTTTCAACTTATAAAGAGAAAGAGAAAGATAGAGGAAAGAGAGAAATAAGCTAATTAAATAATATAAAATTAATATTATTCCATATCTTTATAAATATATAATTTTAATAAAATATTAATTTAAATAAATATTAAAACATAGAATAAACTAATAAAATATTTTGATGATTATTTTGGGGGGGATTTATATATCACATATTATCGAGCATTATTTATGATTAATCGACGATTGAGATAATCTGAAAAAAAAGAATCGAAGCATGAAGCGACCGGGATCATGCAGCTGCGCGAAGGTGGTAATCTGTGTCACATCACAGGAAACGAGCAAACTCTGTTTCCCCAAAAAATGCTTTCACAAACCGCCCTCAAGGGCCAGCGGGCCGCATCGTGTCTTTATTTTTCTCGTCGCATTACACTGTTCAGAAAAACAATCCTGCGTTTCATATTATTTGCCATTTAAATGCTTCTCCGTTTAGCAATAGCTGAGACACTGTGTCGATTCAAAGTATATAGCGAACCGCATCAATTTACGCCATGCTCAATCGTAAATAAAAGTATGTAGTATGTATAAAACACGTGAGCGTGATCTTTAGCTGCGTCGGCTGGGATGAAAATTAAAAATGAATTTGTTCGTTCTACTATACACAAGGCGCGGCGGTCCAGAAATGTCCAGCAAAATAGTATACCAACGCAAGGGAGTAGTATGACGAGAAATTTTAAAACCACACTGTACATTGAACGGCAGGATGCTCACACGTTAAATAAAGATATATATATATATATATATATATACATTTGTGATAAGGGTGAACAGAAAAACTGAAGGAAGAAACTTGAGGAAACTTAACGAAGGATACGGAAAGGGACGCGACATTACCTGCTTGTTCTGGCGTCTTACTCCGGCGACCGGCAGCTTGCTCGATTATGTCGTTCAGCACCATTACATCTGCGCAAGAATGATATAATCGAAGTAAGTTTGATTGCTTCAGAGAACTCGGAGCTATTCGTTAACTGGTTTGCAGTCTTACCTTTCATGTCGACTACGGTATGCTGTTGCGCCGGCAACTCGATAAACGGATTGTCTTGTGGCTTGTTCTTACCCATGGGATCTTCCATATCA
>NW_017259185.1:1199476-1212335 GCF_001594045.1 Atta colombica | reverse complement strand
ATGTGTGTGTGCTACCGTTCGAATCTGACGTAAAAATCATCTTTGTATAATCATATCCATGATTTTATAAAATATTATTAGGGTGAATATTATCAGTTCGCAACAAAGATTGAAACTGATGAAAACATATTTTTGCAATTATATACAGTCATGCATAAACACGGACATATTTTCCAATGAATGAATGAAATGAAAATTTAACGCTTTTAGCAGATTCCGAAATATTTTACTTCAGCCAGACTCATTTACTAGGTTGTCAAAAAGGTTTTAAATACCTTCGGTTTTAATATACAATTCTATTATAGCATTTTATTTTGAAGAATAATTGTTATTGTTTCTAAATAAATTTATATAGTATAAACTGTTATTATCTGTAAAAACGATTTACGGTTATCATCATATCTGCGAGTTTCTTAAAAATCACTTACGAAATGATAATTTTTCTGATTGGCATCCGTAACATGGCCATTGGCCGGTGTTTGTTTGTTGTTTCTATTCCTGAGGATCTGTTCTTGCTTAGTGATCTGCTTGCCGATGCTATCGATGCCACGAATACCAGAGAAGGCCAAGTCACCGTGAGATGTGTAGGAGAGCCGCGAGGCGTGTGAGGTGTAGGATGAGTGACGCGAGCCGAGATTCGCATAGTACACCGGCACCACGATCGTGCCGTTTTCCTCGGACATCGGTGTAACCGCGTTCGAGTCGTCGGCATAGGGCAAGTGTTCCTGGGCGTCCAAGTATGTCGACAGCACGAGGGGCTTCCGGTCGCCTCCCGGTGGTACGAAACATCGGCCACGGCCATTGCGTATCGTGAACTGATGGCTGCCACGGCTGCTGCGGCGCAGATTGAACGGTGAGCCGGGTAGGCTCAGGCTCGCCTGAAATTATAACAAAGCGGACCACCGCTTTTCTCTCTCTCTCTCCGTTGACTCCATTCTCGGCCCTCTTTTCTGGCAACCGAGGCGAGGGCCAGCCGGAAAGGCGTTCTCTGTTCCTCTCGGTGACGGAGTGATTTCCTCAGGACGATCGTGACATTTCTCACGGAATCGATCGCGGCTTATCGTTACGTTTAACGAATCGTTTGAAGAGTCACGAGCTGTGATGCGTGAAAATTTTAACTGACGTTGTTTGAAATAGATTTTCGATTACGGATTCATTGATTATAGAAGCGATACGGGAGATATTTTTAAAGATTCCAAAAATTTAGTTATTTAAATTAAGAGCATACAGTATGTAACTCTTCAACAATCTCGCCTCATTTCCCTTTAACTAATCAATCACGAAACACGATGATTGACACAACGATAATATAGGCTGCCTATGATCGTCTTCCGAATAAACCGTAATTGATTCCTTTAATGATACTCGCAATGTTGATCGTTCCTCGTAACTAATTAAAAGAGAAAAGATTGATTGCTTGAACGAGGCTTATCTCGGTGAAACATCTCGCGATGATCGTTATTACGTGGAAGACGCGAAACGATGGATCATCGACGGTGATCCGTGCTTGTCTCGACACGGGAACGGAAATCCATGAGGATGAACGGGTGCGATTTATAAGACATCACCTGAGAACTGCGAGTCGTAACGCGCGGAGCATGAATGACGTTTCAAATATGACACTGTGAGATCGGATCCTATGGTGCTATTTAATGTACGTACGGTCGGTGCTGACAGACACACGTCGTGACACACGTACCTTCCGCAGGCTTTCCTGGTAGGCATAAGTAAACTGGCCATTAGCGGCGCGAGGGACCTTAAGAAAAAAACAAGAAAAGATACCTCCTACCAAACGGCTCGTAACGTGATCTAATGTGTACACCAACGAGGCACTCGAAATAGGTATGGAGTATCACATAACACTTGCAGAAGCACATATATAACATAATTATGGATGGAGAGGTGGAAAGAGAGAAGAAAGAAAAAAATATGGCTATAAAAAAATGTTTTTATCATGGTATGTAGGAAGAGAAATTACAAATCTAGTAAAGAGAGAGATACTAATAAATTTGTAGAGAGACACGAAGATCGGCAATAACATCCGTGATAGAATTGCATCAATTAGAATATTTGTATAATTGAATTAAAGATATTTGTATAATTGAAGAAGATGTTATTGTTCAATTATTTCACATTACCTCTTAATTCGAGATTTGCTTGTTTGTTAGATAAAAAGAAACACACTGGAAAAAGAGTCTAATTTGTATTAATTGGAATTTTGATTGAAAATGGACAAATCAAAATTTTCTGGTTGAATTTATTATAATTATAGTTGAGATAATCAGAATTCTTATTGATATAATCAGAATTTTTTGATTTATCCATTTTCAACATTGAGATATTTATCTCAATGCAAGTGGAAAAATTGATATCTTTTGATATTTCTGTGTCAGGTAAATAGCGTTCTGGAGCATCGATATTTGGTAATTAGCCGATGTATTTCGTATCTCCGTTAGCTATTAATTTTATACTAAGCATATACTTCTCTGCATGCATAGTTCTGTAAAACAGGATTAAAATGTATGATCAGTATGCGCCGTGTCGTTATACGGCCGAAATTCACTATTCCGCGCGTTACTACGCGCAATTGCAGGATCCAGGCAGCAATATTCGACACGTTGAAACTGTATTTACGATATAACTAGGGCGAATGATTCGAGAGGGTAGGTTCTATGCGTAAAGCCACCTATCCAAAAGGATCATGACATAATACGAGCAATCGAGATACGCAACGAGTCCCAAAAAAGATTCATACAAATAACAGCAGAATTTTGATAGAAGTTTAGAACTGATAGTTCTTCTGTCAAATTTCGATTGATATTATAGTAGGAATAATTCGATCATTAACTTTAAGTAAAGTAGGTGACCTAAAGATACGCAAAGTATCTTTAGTTGTTCAATAGATGCTCAGAACATCCCAAAAAATTTTAATTTTAGTTATACTTCTTACTAATATATTATGTATAGTTAAATTTATATATATATATATATATATATATATATGTGTGTACACATACACATAATTATATTTTTATTGATGAATTCGATCACTTGCATTACACTAAATTAGTGCGATTAAAAGCTACTTTATACTAAATAAATGCAATGGCAATTTAATTAATTTTGACAATAAAATAATACATGTATATTCTGTTAAATAACGTAACAATATCGTTATTGAGTATTTAATTATTCAAAATATTTATATGCTTTTACTTTGCTAATTTCATATATAACAGCTTTTAGTATGCACTAATCTAGTATAATGATTGAATTATATGATATAGAGGAATGTAAAAAAATATAATGAATTTTAAAACTTCTAAGCATCTCTCTCTTCTCCCTGAGCAATATTTTTTATTTCCTTTTTCGAACCAAAATTTTTGAGAAAATTATTATTTCTTGCTATGTGGCCACCTACCTTCTTAAAGTTTAAAATTGGGAGATTAATTACACGATAAAAAATTTGATACAGACCTGGACCAAACATTTATCTCAATTATAACTTCCAATTTAGCAGACTTTTTTAGGACATCCTTTAGGATCCTATATATATGCCAAGCATGCTACAGAGCAGCGGATATTGTGGAAAGGCTCGACTCGTCGCGGTTTTTTCCTTTTTCTATTATATTATATTAAAAACACACAATATAATATATTAAAAAGAGTTAAGATATACGCTAAACAAAGTACGCTATAAGTATTTATATTCTGATCTGATTGCGTCTACATTTGCGTTTTCCTAATATTAATTAAAAGAAATACATCCCATCAAATATATTTCATTTTTTATTATCCATTTGATATGTACTAACATTCCATGTGTATTAACAATAATAAGTTACTGCTTAATTGCCCAGATTTGCATTCACTGTGATTCACTAAATTTGCCCTAATGACCTAAAAAGTTCCTCCGGACTAATATAAATATAATGCATTACCATTTCATGTCATGTATTGTCATGTATTATGTTTTGAAGAACAGTGATTTCTGACTGATAGGAATCGATATTCTGAATTTTGAGATTTCAGTCGCAGACTACCGACGAGTCGAGTCGGATCGAATAGCCTCGTATAAGTTGCTCTCGTAGGAGCGAGGTCGGAGGCAGGATCGTGAGATTGATAACAGGGCCAACTCGGTATATTACGCGTAAAAAAGTCGATACGTATATAATATATGTCGTACATCGTCCAGTCGGATACTTACGGCGCTGACTTTCCGCACTTTATTGGCAGCGCTGTGGTTGTTGATCTGCTTGACGTGCCTCTGATCGCCGATGGACTCGATCGAACGTATGCTCATCTTCTCCTTATTGTTGTCATCATTCCCCTTTTCCTGACCGACGAACAGCTCGTAACTGTGACACGAGAAATCCGACGGGGATTTGACGATCTGATCCGCAGCTTCCGCGGCGGCGTCTACCGCAGCGGCTGCTGCAGCGGCCGCAGCTTCCCGCGCCGCGAGTTTGTTCTCCTTTGCTATTGCAGCTTCCTGAGCTTCCTATTAACATTAACATCGATTCGTGTCAATTTTTTTGATTCAACTGAATCTTAGATCTAATTTCAAAAAATTATGATTTCTTAGAAACGTTTCTTATAAACGTATTCAGAAAATTTTTGGGAGGGATTTTTTATAAATTTTATTATAAATGTGTAGTTCTTTAACATTACCATTATTATTATTTACATACTAAATATTTATAATTTTTCTAGAAAAAGAAATTTAAAAAAATCAGGTAAGAACATAGAAAAAAATCTTATAGATATGAGAGAGTGTAAGCTAAATATTATTGAAAATATGATATTAAATTAAAGTTAAATAAAAAAAAGGAGAAATGATAAATAAAACAAGAGTATCAAAATTAAAATTGTAGGTATTTTATATAATTAAAAAATTTCTCTAGACATGTCATGTCAAGGAAGATTCTTCATGAAAGAATGCTTGCTTGATGAAAAACTTCAGTTAGCATCTCGACAATTTTCTTTTAAAATCGAACTCTAGTCTCATTTACCCTCATAGCTTCTTCCTCGGCAGCTTCTTCCTCTTCGGCCTTCTTCTGCAACTCGTCGTACGACATCGCGACAATAGCGAGGATCAAGTTGACGAGATAGAAGGATCCGAGGAAGATAATCACGATGAAGAAGAGCATGTGCCATGGTCCGGCCGATCTTAGCACCAATTGATACAGATTCTCCCAATAATCCTGAGTCATGAGACGAAAGGCGGAGAGCAATGCCCAACCAAAAGTGTCGAAGCTCGTGTAACCGTAATTCGGATTAGCGCCGAATCCTTGTAAACACGTGTATCCGGGAAGGCACTGCCTATATTCGGAAAATATTACTGTTTCATGTGCTCTTCGCATCACGCAAACATATTTCCGAAAGAATTTTTTTCATGTTATCTCTCTCTTTTTCTCTTTTACTTAATAGAGACATTAATCTTAAATTCGTTTTATTGTAAATGAAAGCTATTATTGTAAATGAAACAAGTTATTAACTTACCCCGCTCCCGATGAATTTCCGCATAAGGGTATATTTTTCGCTTCGTCAACGTACCAATTAGCTGCATAAGAGAAATAACGATAATTTAATAATTGGATATGCAATTTAATAATCGTTTATTGGAAATTAATTTCAAACAAGACTATTATCTTCATAAAACAACCAATTAGTACACATGATTATAGTATCTCAGTTTACCTTGCATAAAACCTTTATAAACTCAGTTTATATTTAAAAATGTACTATTGAAATAGTTGAGAACTAATCTAGGTAACGTCATGACAAATTATACTTTTAGAATCCCGTCAAATCACAAAAACACTTCAAGAAATGTCGCAAAGAAATGCAACACTTTTAAAAATTCATAATGTCAAATTATACCTAATTTAAGTTTTTAATCATTTCTACAAATCACCACTATTTCTATTCAATATATTGTTAATTTAATTGTGTGATTGTTCAAAATCAATAAAGTTTAATTCAAGAAATGTATTAAATTTGACACAAATTTAGTTTATTATTTACTAAGTGTGAATCTATATACATTTATATAGATTCTTTTTGTTTAAAGCTAAATGTAATTCAACCAAAAATTGATTTATATTTTGACACACATGGAAGTTAAAAATAATAAAAAGTTATTTAATTCAAAAAATTGGACCAAGCTCCTTTAATATCTAACAGTGTAGTCTCTCAGATGGCATTCCTTTTTTTACATGTCTCAAACTTGTGTGCTTTTGAATTAATTTCACGAAGAACTGTGACTTACTGTCGTTATTATTGAATCGCGCCCAACTCTCATCGGTGAGATTACCCCAGGAGCCATCCTCAGGAAAGTTCTTTATACATTTTTGCGTGAGAACCCCCATGTAAATCTGAAGGCCCATCAGCGCAAAGACGGAGAGGGAGAACATCGTCAGGATTATCACATCGCGCAGATTCTTCACGGATTCTATCACAGCGCCGACAATGGTTTTCAGACCTAGACAATGAAAACAGAATGACAGTAGGTTCATAACGTGAAACATATAGCAACAATGGCGGCAACCTAGAGAAATTCAGTTTGTCGTGCGAGAGAAATGGTAGTTCAACTGAGGCAGGCATAAAATACGGGATGCGAAATGAGTATCTCTTTCGGAAGACTCAATAAAAAAAAGAAAAAATAATTTTCAATGATAGGGAAGAACATCACGATGCACGCGATTTTACGGATAATGACATGAAAACTTGTTTGACCTTTCGGTGCTACTCTGGATATGGCGCGTACTCGACTTTTTTTTCCATTGCTTATACTTAGCTGTTTTATTAATAAAAATAAATACATACATTTGCTTGGCATCATTATATTTCTTAATAAGTTCCACGCCGAGGTAATTTTAAGTGATTTGATTCGCGGTATTTTTGTGTGCATTTCTTTATGTTTGTTAAATGTATTTTAATATAATTAATATATAATTTTATAATAATTAAAAAATTACAAAAATTGTTCTTAAAAATAAGGAAAATCTATTATACTAATTGCATTATATATCATAATTATGTATCATATAATACAAAATATATTTTGTAACTACGTTTTTTTTTATGGTCAAAATATCAAACGATTTGAAAAAATCTAATGCGGCGTCATGTTAATATCTAGTATTTTCATTGAATAAAATTCTTTACAATATATTCATATTTATGAAGTTATAAGCAATTAAATTGAGTTGGATATGTCATGCCCAAGTATTTCGTTTTCATAGTATGAAAGGTTAATTTCATATGCAGACGAAAAATTTCTTTGATGTGCAATCTATGAGATAAAAAAATGAAACACATAAAGGTCTTCAGAAGCATATCTTTCACGATAAATCGCCTTATATAAAATATACAATCAAATTTTCTCTGTCTTCATCCATTGAAAGCAATTTCGTGCATCGAGTTTGGCAGTTCGTTTCGCAATCGAGATCGAACGAAGATAAGGAAAAATGGAAAGAAAGCAAACCAATGTGAAGGGAATCGGATTCGTTGAGATGAATATCGGACGGATGTATATACTGTAAGAATACCAGGTGACAAACGGAGCAAATGATGCGAAGGGCGATACAAGCTGCAATGAATGGAAGTGTTGTAGATATGTGATGAGATACGGAAAACGTACACAATCGATCGCGACAAGTGTTGTCTAGAACCACTATGTATTTGCATCTACAACCACTTCTATATTCTAAGCATACCTGGTACAATAGCGACAGTCTTCAAGGCTCGGAGGACTCGAAATGTCCTGAGAGCGGCAAGGTTGCCTAGATCTATGCCCATCGTCACATAACTGCAATACACCCGAACATCACACACATTACAGTGATACAAACAAAAAGATAAAACAAGTTAAAGAAGATCAGGGCGGGATTACGTAGTTACGCAAACGGTTACTCGCTACTTTTCCTATTTCCTACCAAAAAATCTGCACGAACTGTAATGTGTATCGTAAGGTAGCTATTACTGCATGCACGATTCAATGTAACATGCCGTACATAACTTGCCACGGGTTTCGAGATTATTTTTCTAGCGTATTTCTCAAACTCATTTTCTTCCGTCAATAATCTTTCTCTCTTTAAAGGATGTGATTAAATTAACATATATTCAATTTGCAATATCATGTTAAGCTTTATTTAAAAAAAAAAACCTATTAAATTTCCCAATTTTTTTACTTGAAAAATATATCTAGGAACTATATTAAAAAATTTCAAGAGTTTATTCTAATGAATACTTTTATAATTCTAATAAATATTCTTGATTCTTCAAAGGATAAAAACTTTTCCGATATTGGTAATATTTTCTTTCAAGAAAACAGATAGATAATTATTTTAGAAAAATGGCAATGTCTAAAGTACTATGATCAATACTATGATAGATTATTGAATCTCGTGGCATGCGATCTTGGCTATGTTACGAGCCGCAGTAGAATACTCGCTTATCGAGTGAAACACGTATCGATCATCTATGAACAATTACTGAAGTAAAAAATGTATGTATATAGAAATGTAAACTAAACTACAACAATTAATCAAATGACTTATCGACTCGACGTACTAATGTCTAATCAACGTATTACGACGAAATGGCAATTAAAAACTTCTTATTTAAGATCACTAAAAGAAATAATACTATCTTTATCTAGATGAACTAATTTAGATACCTAAAATATATATAAGTACACCCCAGAGTATATGCGTGTATGCACGTTCGTGTTTGCGTGGATTGTGAGGCGTAATGAACGAAGATCGAATTATATTATATATAAGTAGATAATCGATGCTACGGAAATCTTACGTTAGCGTACTCAACGGATCTAGCGGAGAAGTCTACTGTAGTATAACCTGGAAAGATCTAACTTGATACTAATTAACTCTTCAGTACGAATTTTGCCGATCTTTTTACACGGAAAATTGCCAATTCAATAATTGTCACGATCTTGATTGCCGTATTTGTCGTGACACACTTTAGTAATTTATTTCTTTTTCTACTCTATTAAGAGCCAATTGATTCGTTTAATTTCGACATTGTTAAAATAATTTGTAAATAGTTTTGAAAAAAATTATCGTATATTCTAGAAATTATTTTAAGTTTTTGTAGTTCGAAGAAAATAATTAAAGGCACGATAAATTCTTCATAATAACGTTTCTTGTTATGGCCGAAATAATTAGCACGATGTACAATTTAATAAAAAGATTAAAGCGATACTTTATTAGTATTTACAGAATCTCCACGACTCTTCTCGACAAAATGGCGACAATCCTTTTGCCTATTGTACTCTATCGTTTTTTTTACTTTCCTTTTATTTTTCTTTCTTCTTGCTTTTCTCTCTTTAAAAAGAATAAGTTTAACTACTCACGCTAAAGCTATAACTACGAAGTCGAGCCAATTCCATGCATCTCTAAGATAGGTAAAAGGCTGCAGAATGAAACCCCTCGCCATCACCTTAACGGCGGACTCAAATGTGTAGATGCCCGTAAATATCACTCTGAAAACAACAAATACACCATTCAGCTTTTTAAATGCGTCGTACGTGATTCTTTCTCTACCATCTAGCCATTTAAAATCACGCTTGAACGATACTCTCGCGCAAAAATGTGATCATACTTATCGTTATACTTATCGTTTTCACATCTCGTAATTATTTTTTATTCTCCTTAATTATTTTTTATTCTCCTTAATTATTACAAATATATTTACTATTACATATTTACAGTAGGTAAATTTTACAACAGTAAAACTAATCTATTAAACTCAAAAACATGCAATTAAAAGAAATTACACATTAATTAACATGATCACTTTTATTAGCGAGACTGATACGCATCTAAACTCGACGATAATCTCTAACATCTATTTTATCCTATCAATAATCTATTGATATCTCTATTTCATTGTATAAATTAACTACAATATACTCATCTCAGGCACGGTGTACGCGAACGAATTATTCACAGCGCGCGATGGATCATGAATTTACAAAAAGTAGTTTATCATACAATTAGCACAATAACACTTCTTTATTAAATGTAAAAAATAAAAACAAGATAATGAAAATCAGATTTCCGAATCTTCAGTCATATTTACGTACAATAGTTATTTATCTCACTGTAAAATAATAAAATTTACGAATCGTGCTCCCAAATTTTGAAATAATCCCAGAAATGATATTTAAAATTTTAGTAGACTGCATCGTTGAATCGTTCGCGCGATTTGTTGCCCATCATCTAGTGCTATCTCTAGAGAGACTAGTACAAAACTTACCAACGGAATACAATTTATCACACAGTCTCTACTCATATATTAGAGCTATAACATGTAGAACATTTCTTGAAATATGTCTACTAGATAAATGATCATGTCGTAAGTATTTGATAAAATTCTTTCTAGCTAATTAGATATCGAACAGCTAAACAGGACAATGAAAATATGATGAGCTAAATTTTAAAAATAAATAATCGACGACGGATTTACAGTTTAAGTTTTGGTAGACTAATTATGTAAATTTACAATCATTTATAATAGTAGGCTTTAAATTGGACGTGTATTGTCTCTATCATGTATAGGTATCTAAGAAGTGAGGAATTTTTGTCTATTTACTTCCTTTCTATTATTTGCATTTCCAAAATGAGATCAATAAAATTTGTGGGATTGTTTTCTTTAAACATCAAATACTTCAAAAGTTGATAATCAAAAAATAATCAAAAAATTAATAAACGGTCTGATAATTAAGTATCATTATTAAAATTAATAATATTAAACTTAAAGTGCATGATAATCACTTGCATATTTTGTTGTAAATATTAATTAGTTAGTAGTGCTAACGATATTTTTTTAATGTGTAATCAATTATCTTGAAATACACTCCTCTAAATTAAAGTATCATTTCAAATCAATAAAAAACAAAATACAAAATACTTATATATAATTTTGCAAGAAATAATCGTAGAAATATTTTAAAAATATTTCAAAGTTTAAAGACTCAAAAAAGTTTTTAACTAGATTCTAAAGATTTTTTTAAGTACTTAAAAAATTTAAAAGTATTTCTTAAACACAGTGATTATTTTTCGCAAAGTTACGTAAATATATACTTTGTCTCTCATATTTAGTATCGATTGGAAATAATGAATATTTACTTTTGTTGAGAAATATATTGCTTCATCCCAGTCTCTAGAACTTTTAATTAAAATTTCTTCAATAGTTTCATTTCTAATAAGAATAAAAAATTTTCTTTGTTTTCCGCTTCTTGTAAATATTCATTCTCGTCAATATAGTCACGATTCGCAAGTAAAGACTATGAAAGATACTCACTCGGTGGACTCGATGGTGGGCGTGGTGGGCATGATCATGAGTATACAGTTAACCAATATTGTAGTGATGATGAAAAGGGAGAAAAGCGGGTGAACCAATATATATATGGCCACACGCCGTATAGGGTTGAATGGGTCGAGCATCCACATCGCGTCCGTCGCTGAGAATCTGAATATATCCTTTCCCCTGCTAATGACGACGAAGGTCTACGAACAGACGTATTACAAAATTTATTCAGTCAGATATTACAAGTATAAAGTGCAGAAATAGAGAGAGACTGTCATTTAAGAAAGTCAGCTTTTTGCTCATGGATTTAATTGTGTTTTAAAAGTACAGACATTAATAAAAAATATGGCTTTTAATGAAAACCCGTATTAAAATAATTATCTCGATTTAGATAAAAACAATAAAATTTTCTGGACAATAATAATATAAAATCAATGGTAAAAGACTTAAGAAAAAAATATCGATCCGCGAAAAATATATTTTTAAGATAATTTCCGAGTTTTATGCGCTTGTAAACTCAAATTATAAAAAGATCTTGATATAAATGTACAGCTTTTAACGCACCATTATAACCGTATAATAGTTACACAAAGCAATTACGAGTTTGAAAGTCAAAGTTTGAAAATAGCTGCGTCAGATGCGGTCATAGTGAACGGCCGCTGTTAGAGAACCTACTCTAAAATTCCATATCTCGGGAAAATATCTCAGTTTCTCTAAGAGAGTTAAACTAATTAGTACATCAATGCCAGGTACCCTTTGATTGTGGTAGAAGTTATCAATATCCTCGAGAGGTGTGGAGGCCAACTCGGGTGGAAATTCGTTGTGCAGTCGGACCGGGATCGACGCTCCCTGCTCAAATATGGGATCCGGCTGAGGACCTTCGTCCTCGTCCTCGTCGTCATATCGTATCTGCGAATGAGATGCTCGTAAGATTATCCCAATACGCGTATTTTTTTCATCATATCATTATGGCATCACGGCATTTTGCCTGAATAAAATGATGTTTAGATCTTCGTAGAGAAACATTATCGCAAGTAATCAAAATATAAAAGTATATCTTCATAATTGAAATTCTATTGAGAGAACAAGAATTATTTGAGTGAAACATTCCTTTTTTCGAAGCGAATATGTCAAGGATATATGGTGCCGGTCTACAGGAGAAAAAAATTTACCTTGTCTACTTATTATGTTTTTAATTTTGTAAAAATTTGTTCTGATACTTTCCATTAATTTCACAATTGGAGCCGCGTTTTATATGAAAAATCAAATTAGGCCATCGCATATATCTCATTTCATATTCGAGCATAAAAAGTAAAAATAATCGAGCAATCGGTGATATAAATATTTCCAAAATATCGATTTCTTCGATCGTAAATTAAATGGACAATAGGGGCTATATTGCATTCTCCTATTCGACGATAACGTGCTGCGTAATACAGAATGTAATACAAAATTAATATTCAAATATTTCAGCAATTCTTCATTATTCATGGCACAAGAATGTATAATGCGAAAAAGATAT
>NW_017259185.1:1196774-1199376 GCF_001594045.1 Atta colombica | reverse complement strand
ACATTTTAATATCTACATACTTTTATAGAAAGTATAAATTATTTAATTTTTAATTGTTTTGTTACAAAATATTGTTAATTATTAATTTTATTGATTTACATTTATATTTAATATCTTGATATACTTGTATTGCAAAATATTTTACGCGAGATCTTTTTTTTTTTTTACATAAAAGTGATTTTAAAACTTGCATTTACGATTGCACCTTGTATCGCTAGAAATATAAACTTGACCGTATAGAAGGACAGAAACCGTATGGCATCGTGTTTGACTTTCGCATGTGGAACGCGAATGTGAAATATTCAGTGCCGTCGTATGAATATTCGAACAAATCGCTTCTTTGGAAATATTCCGCGTACTTTTCTAAGTGCACCAGTTATTCATAACCCGCTTTTAGATGAACTCAATGCGTTGCACCGCATCGTCGTTGCCTGTGCATCACAAAACAAAATTTCAACCGTGTGATTCAGTGAAAACGGTAAGCGTATTGCGTGCGACTGTCACGTGTTCCGAACGAGTGGAAAATCTCGTTTTTTTCGGAATAGTCAGATATCCCAAGCAAACTTACTGAGTTCCGCTGATAAAAATAATTATCGAAAAATAATTATCATATTAATTATTGCATTTTAGCTAATAATTTGCCACAATTAAGTCACGACAATGTGAAAGGCGAAGCCAATGTGCACTCTCTAAATTCTTTGAAGTAGAATCTTTAAGAGTGACATTTCACTCTTTAGGATGACAATTCACTTTAAAAGTTTTAGAGAGCAGATATACTGATATATTCACGCTACAAATTCGATCGGTGCTAAAAACGGGTCGTGAACATACGAACCTGAAGAAGGTCCACACAATCTGCTCGACTTCGGTTCCTCCTACGGCTCAAATCTCTGGCTTCTTAATCTTAATTAAAAGATACTATTCCTATTTTTTTACTATGCTCACTCGTCTGATACTAATTTTGTCTAACGCTCTAGATACAAAATAGCTCTATTCTACCCTCTATCCGATCCGCCGACGATCAGTGATCTTCATCTATTTAGAACACAGTCGCGCACAAATTGATATAAAAGCGTATGCATAGCAAATAAATGTCTCGACCGAAATAAAACGCTCGGTATATTTCTCCCCATGGGCCCGAGACGTATTCTACGTTTACGCTTATGTAAATTTATGCGCGGTGAATTTAAGACCTTACTTAACCACTAAACTAAACGATCCATCGCCGACATGTTCACTTCGCAAAAACCGCAAAAACGCGACAAAATCCCGCAGATGATGGATGTGAGATCTCATTCAGTCTCACGGTGCAGTGATGTATCTCAATTGCGGTTCCTTTTGGAATTACGTAATCAAAAATTTTAGACAAGTGTCCTATACCTAAATCCAAGACTACTCTAAAATAATATCAGTGTACGGACTAGATGACTAGGTCTAATTGTAAATTGCCCAAGCCAAGTGTCCGCCGAGCTCTGCGCGCGAAAGCTTTAAACTCGTGCTCGTGCGTGCTGAAAGTTTTTGAAACTCGTGATCGAATCCCCAGGGTGACCCGATTCGGGGGTCTAACCCCCGTACATCATCAGATTCGATCACGAGACCGGAAGAAGCGTACAAGCATAGTGCGCGAGAAACCGCGAGAAATTGAAGCTCTTCTAGCTCGCGAACTTGACTTTCCTCGAGTGTACTTCGAATAACAAACACACTGAAGGCGTCAACGGGATTAAGATTGTTCCGAGCTGTCTACGATCCGCCAGAATGACGAAGTTCTCTCTCGTTGTAGAACTTTCTATTATCGCGACCAACTATAAATCAATACGATTCCGGAGGATGCACTGCATTATCGCGACCGTGTGCGACTCGCGCACTTTGCTCCGAGGCAGCTGCGACAGTGCGCGCTAGTTCATTAAGAAATTAAAAAAAAAAAAACCAGGATGAAGTAAGATCAGCCTAAGCATTGCACGCGTATGGCATACGTCTGTGTAAGCATTACCAGGCGACCGCGACCTCCGCTCGAAATATTTATGTCGTATTGCGCATCTCTCATATTGCCACTTCCTAGATGTTTCTTGACGGTGGAATTTTTCAAGACCGCGCTCGTATATCTCGACAGAAATTACGTATTTTAATTTATTGCTTGGCGCAAATATGTATACACGAGTTAGATATATTTGAAGTGGTCTTTGAAATAAGATTTATATCAAAAATTTAATGTCTTCAATTTGTACTCTTTTAATTGCGTGGCTCTGGGATTAATTGTGACAGTCTTATCAATAAAATATTGATTCGCGTATTATAAAAAAATTTTGGTACATTGCGAGATACATAGATAATTCATCTCTCAGTAGACTTTTGATGTTTACAGCAACCGAGAATTTCGAACGTCGCACTATTATCTCCCGTTACAATTGATCCCAAACTGTCTTCTATAAGCGCGTAAAGCACAGAGATTCTGAAAGCAACAAATATTTCGAGGGAAAGCCGCGCGTTAAAGCGTAAGCACAGCTTGCTTTTGATCGTAAGACGTCAAGACACTTTGCCAAGGAACGTGTCATATATTTGCAAACAACCAAGGGGCAATATACAGAAGCTCGCTGCTTTGTGT
>NW_017259185.1:1190308-1196674 GCF_001594045.1 Atta colombica | reverse complement strand
GTGTGTGTGTGTGTGTGTGTGTGTGTGTGTGTGTGTGTGTGTGTGTGTGTGTGTGTATTATGAAACTTTATTATCATATTTTCGGTCACGATGTAACATCCAGAAGAAAGGATATTCGCGATAAGAAAGATACTCGACATTGAGATATCACGGAGGCGAATCGCGCGCGTTCCCGCTAAAAATAGCCCCCGAATTAATTAATCAAAACGTTTCAATTCAATGCCTCATGGATTAAACTTGCACATCTTTGATATCCGGTCAATATATCGATTCGGGATGATGACGCTCAGGGATCAATATACATCGTGGCACGCAGAAAACCAGGGATTGAAACTTTTACGACTGCGATCGTCTAAGCTCAGTGATTTTTTTTTTTTTTTTTTAATCAATCTTGACATTTGAAAAAGAATCAGATTTAAAAATCGCAAATGTTTCCATCGAAATTGTTCGCGAATAATTTATCAGAAAAATTATTGCCCCTAGAATAGTTTTTGCGAAAGATAGCATTTTAAAAAATTTACTGGAAATCTATTGTACTCTAATTACTACACCGTTGCTACATTCAATCGCCTTTCAATTTGTTCTTTATTGTTTTAAAAAATATACTATTTTATTTTATTTTATATTCAAAAGGAACAGTACTAAATGATTCTCTGAAAGAAAAGATTTACATATCAAAGATTAATAAACAAACAAAGAAACTAATAAAATTAAAATGATCCGTAAGCCAATAATTAATGTAAAATCGACTGTGTAAAATTCCAATATAAACGCAGTATAGTATGAAAGTGTGGAATCGTCCGTGACTATTACCAATATCGATTCTTCTTCGACATTCGCGTGGAACTGAAAAGTTCATTATTCTTGTTTTCAATCCCTGCACAAAATGTGAGCAAGTATTGTATCGTATGTGTGGCGTTGAGCAGTGAGTGAGTGACGCGTGTCTAGTCGATCGATCGGCCAAATGCTGCCGAGAGTGAGGAAAAATCGTGAGATCGTGTGCGTGTTGCGCACGTGTGTGAGAGAGAGAGAGAGAGAGAAATATATATATATATATGTGTGTATGTGACGTGTACATGTGCACGTGTGTATGTTAGTAAGGTAGAAGAGTCGGATGTGAGATAGAGAGAGCGGTATTACTTAGCGTGACGTAACGTCTTACTTCTTTTTTCTTTTTCTTCCGTCCATAACCTCCCTGAAATTGGAGAAATGGAGAAACAGTCGTTACACACAGAGATACAGAGAATACGGGGGATATCAGTGAATGAATAGAGTAAAAAAAAAATAATATGCCAATATATGTTATAACAAGGGAGATTGCGATAAGATGGCTCAGTTTGCAACTTTTGGAAAAGTAAGAGTTGAATCGGGCGATTTTAGAAAAGAAAAACAGAAAAAGAGAGAAAGAGAGAGAGAGAGAAAGACAGAAAGAGACTAAGGGGAGATAGATCGCAACAAAAGGAGGAGAAGAAACACAATGTTACATCACGACATTGACGTACGACAGGAAAATACACAGGATCAGGCAATTCGGAAAGAGGTTTCCAAGCACATCAAGCTTGATCGGGACTGGATTAACTGTTTGGGAAAATACGGCTTGTCTAGGAATTCGAAAATAATTTTCACAGAGAATTAGAATCCGTATCATTATCAACTTTTATTTTAATCTATTTTAAAAAATTTTGTTACGAAACATTATCCTTTAAACATTTGATTAAATAAAGTAGCGTCTGTCACAATTAATAAAAGGAACGAAATAATTTATTCATCTAAATAAAAAGTTAATTCACAAACTTCGTGATATATTTTTAAAAAATGCAAAAATAGTAAGCGGATACACTCTTAGATGTTAAGATTCATTACAGAAAAAGAAAGAGAGACGATCGATGATAATCCAGTCTTGATCTTGCTTCTCTCTCGTTCTCTCCTTGACCTTTCATCGCTGGAGTATAATACAAGGAGGCAATAAAAGGAGAAGATTTGCTCCTCTTGCGAAAGTAATTTTCAAACAGCGCGATCAATGTTGAACGATAGACGTGGAGGAGGACGAAGGTTAATAAATAAATCCGCTCCTTTTATCGGTGTTGCTATTATAGCCATGAGGCAAATTAGGAACGCTAATTATAAGGATGTAAGGGACTCATTTGTTGGATTTACATTAATACGCTCCACCGTGATAATCATCTCCCATCGCGTGGCACTCGCGCGTTATTCATTAACGCGAATGAGTGGCGAAGAGAGAGAGAGAAAGAGAGTGGAGGTAGCCACGACACATGAGCGATATATTCACGCACATAAAAAATATGTATATGTATATATATTTATATATATGTACGTATTTATGTATAAGTAGGCACAGAGATAAGTGGCACTGCAGACATCGAGCTTCGTGACATATCTTTCGTAACACACACAATACATTACTCGACGACAGATATATGTATGTATAAACAAATGAGGTTAAACAGTCGTCGGTAAAGAGATAGTTACATCCTCACTACGTTAGCGATAAATAGATCAAGCAAACAATCAAAGGGACAGTCGAATGGATAAGGGGAACAAATGAATCCTGTTGCAATTTGACATGTAAGAAAAGAATGAACAAGAAAGGGTTTCGCAAACGGCGCTACAGCTAGGCGTAGGAAGGTTAACGATAAAGCGGTATTTGCAATGAGATTTTAAGGCGCAAGTCTTAAGCTTTAATCTTTAGGCCGTACGCAAGAAGTTGACTAATCATAATCGAATGTGAGAAGAATAATTGACTATGATTGGTCAATTTCTTACGATTTAAGGCTTAAGGCTTCAATTTTACTCCTTAAAATCTCAATCTTGTAAACGCCGCTTAAGGCAGCTCATACTTAAGATTAATCAATTTAAAAAAATTGCACTTTCCATTAAATATCAAAGAACGTATCTCTTAGGAAACAAATATATTTAAGTTGAATACTGTAATCTAAAATTTTTTAAATATTGATGTACCTTTATCTGAAATTTCTGTTGTTTGTTTATTCAAATTGATTTACTTTTATTATATCAAATACATTGGATAAGTGCAGTATTATCGTATAACTCCTGATGTATTTAAAAAAATATTATCCATTTCATATTCTATTTATTTTGTTTGAATGCGTATTTATTTTATTAATTAAAAATATTATTTTTGCTAAAATGTTCTTAAAAAAAATTTTAATAAAAATATTTTATAAGAATGAATATAACAAACTCTTAAGTATGAGTAGCATTCAAAATGCAAAATTTTTATTTAACACATTTATACGAACGCCTGTGGGCGCAATGGTAATAAATATATTGTATATTAGTATCAAAGAACCGAATTTTTGAAAGTTCTAAGATCTGTTGTGCAATAGGATTTTCAAATTAAATGAATGTTATATCTTTTTCGTAAAGACTTGTAAACTTTTATTGTTACATTGCTCGTCTCATATGAATAGATATGTACACATGAATATGTATAAAGAGGACAGTAGTTATACAGGAAAATTAATTGATCGCACAATCGAGCCTGGCAGGAAAATTAGCAGCGTCAGATAAATATACCCGCTAGCGTTAATCAATATATGACTAATTGAAAAATTATACAATGGATAACAACAAACTCGAAATAGCGATACGAGTTTGGAGAACAAGCATATGTATGTACAACGAACATTTACGCAAAAGCATATTTTTTAGAATTATCAATATGATCTTTTCACAGAGTTCAAATAATATCTCTTCGAGAGTTTCCGTGAAATAAGAATCGAAATGCCTGAACGTGATCGTTATGGAACGACCGCGTAATTTATTTGGCGCTACTTAAGGGGTACCTACGATATACGCACATGACGAATTATGTGTCGATGTAGTTAATGCGCGAAGAAAATTAGAAATGCGCGATCGTGCGACGAGCGCATACGGCCGCGTTCATACCTCGCCTTCCGCTCTTCTCTGCTGAAGCTCTTTCTGCCTGGCCTCTTCCTCGGCAATGCGAGCCTCGATCGCTGCCAGGGACTCCCGCGTGAACGGACGGAACAAACTTCTTTCTTCCTCTGATATAGAGTCAGAATCTTCGGACATTGTCTAGGCTGCGCACAGCTGAGCCACCTTCCTACGATCAGTGAAAAACGTAACATAAGAATAATAAGTGAAAGAAAATGGATAAGAAAATAGAGGGAAGAAAATTGAAAGAATGAAAAAGATATTAACATAAACAATAAAAGAGTAATATTTCTTGGTAATATTTTACTGAATTTTACAATTCAGAAAAAAATACTAATAGCAATGTAAATCAAGATTGTTAAAAATGAAGAAGGCCATATTCGATCAAAGCGAGTTATGTCTAATAATATTTTATGCGAATTTTACAATGCCTGATAATATTTTGTATGAATTTCCTGTTCAAGCAAACTACAATGCCAATTATTTATCGGTCTTGAAATATAGATTTAAACTAAAGTTGGAGTACTCAACATCACAATTATTAAATTAAATTGATAAGCAATATAATATTACTGATGCTATTGAGCCTTTAATTGCCAACAACAGGATCTTTAAAGACAGTGAATTATAATGAATTAAATCTGTAAAAAAAATAAGTAAAATACAAATCGACTTTTATCGAAACTGAATTGAATAATTATGAAGAAAAAATAAAGTAAGATTGAAGAAACTAAATATATGAGACATGAAGAATTATGTAAAAAAATGTACTAAATTTTAATAAATATTTATTTGAACAGTACTAAACTAAATATTTATTAAATGTAAATATATATTTATCTAGTCAATTTATCTATTCAATAATTTTATTTAAATATTATTTTTTTTAGTAAATATTTATTTACTATAAGTAAACGTTTATTAAGTAAACGTTAATTAATACTATTGAAACAAATATTTGTTAAAGTTTAGTAAATTTATTTTCAATACGAAGATTTTCAAGACGAAAGTGGAGTATGATCCATCGATGGATTGGACTCACTTTTGATCGGTGCTAACAGTTCCTGAAGTGTAGTGTGCGCGTGTCCCACGACGCGGGGGGATAGTAAAGTTGCTGCTGCGGCTGACGAGGACGACGGGTCCGGTGCTGAAAGCGGCGTGACTTGCCGGTTACCGGCCGATTCCTGGGCGTCGTCGATTCCGGGCGCGTCGTGCCGACGATGCGGTCACACGACGCCGTTACGTACGGTCGGACGGATAAGGGCGCTCCGTGCAGCACGTCGATTGCCAATCTGCCGCTACTCTTGCTTTCCCTCTTCTTGTCGATCGCCGTCACGCGAGTACTGCTGCTGCTAATGCCGTTGCTGTCGCTGATGCTACCGCTACTTCTAGTTTTGTTCCTGTTACGGATGCTGCTCTTGCTGCTGCTGCTGCTGCTGCTGCTGCTGCTGCTGCTGCTGCTGCTGCTGCTGCTGCCGCTGCTGCTGCTGCTGCTGCTGCTGCCGCTGCTGCTGCTGCTGCTGCTGCTGCTGCTGCTGCTGCTGCTGCTGCTGCTGCTGCTGCTGCTACCTGAATCTCGTTCCAACGAAATGGCGACGAGAAATGACGAACGCGCTGCGGCAGTGCGTGCTATGTCGGGGACCGTCCAACGCGAACCAAGATTTTTCATGTCCGACCTAAGAGGAGTCGAGCAAGTGCTGCGTTGCGATAAGACCGAAGATATCGTAATCCCGATGTTGTCAGGAGAGTGCAAATGTAACAAATAACTAGGTTTCGTGGAATGACATTATGCCGCTATGTTTTCGACATTTTCCATAGTACAAAGTTGCAAAAGTTCAATGGCGGCAGATACAATTTTAAACGTAAGGTCATATATCCAGTCTGACGTAAGTCAGATTATAGAACTTAATTATAGAACGTGATTAGCGTATTTTCTCTGAATATTGCGAAGCCTCGTGGAAGTCATTAGTGAGTAATGTCACCGAATAAACGAGCTACTCCTGCAAATGGGATACCACTCCTTCGAAAAATGCATACTCACGTGTAAATGAAGCGACGGGTGCGATCAATCCGTTATCCGAAATAACATAGTCTAATCTTCGAGTCGGTCGATTTTTATCTGCAACAAAAACAGAGAAACCAGATAAGTACGCTGAATTCTCGTCCTCTAATTAATATAGAAAAATCTGGAATTTATATAGCCGCGAAATCTACAAAAATATTTTCACGCATAATATAAAATATTTTTATAAAATTATATTTGATAGAAAATATTCTTATTGTTCGGATTCGAGTACACTATTACAAAAAAAATGTATTGCACACATATTTTTCACAAAAAATGGAACAATTATAAAAAAATTATAGATTTTTTATTATTTAATTGAAAATAAAACAAAAAGTCTGGCGAATTAGGACTTAGATGAA
>NW_017259185.1:1169470-1190208 GCF_001594045.1 Atta colombica | reverse complement strand
ATATAAAATATTTTATATATATATAAAATATTCACTTTTATAAAAATATAAATTTAACGTTCCATTCATTTTTTGCAGAGACTATACATCTGATACATCCTTAACAGAGTTATTTGTAATACTAATCTCTCACTTGTAATACTAATGACAACATTTGATATTCACGTTTCCGAACAAGATTCTTCCTTTGCGCTAAGATTTCACATTTCTGCCGCAGAGAGACTTAACCTTCCAGTAAGGAGAAACCGGGAGAAATTTTGGATTAATCTGTTCAGATCGGTTTTTACGATTAGGACTAGGGCGATTCGTCAAAGATAAATACGTGCAGTGATAAACGATCGCGTTTTCGGACGTCCGCACGCTCGCGGATGGGGAGGGAATTTCGCGCAGATCGTGCCGGCACCCCCTACACAGGCAGAGAGTCGCGGAAAGGTGTCGGTGGTCTTTGACCGAGTTTCGCGCGGTCGATCATATTCCGCCGAAACTCGGTCACATGCGCTTATGCATCGGCGGCAGCGGCGCGGCGCGGCACCGAACGCCTGGCCTGGCGATACGCAACGTAAGGAAAAGTAAGAGTGAAGGGCTGTTATTCGCCAGTGAAACACGCACATGCAGAGGGTCGGCCGGTACTATGTCGAACTACGTCGGAGTTCGACACGCGGAAATTCTCTCTAATATTTATGGGTATGATCGTCCTATTCTTCCCGTTAATTCTCGGCTTTCAAAGTTTTTTATTAGAAAGTTATTTATTAGAAAGAAAATTATTATTCTGAAAAAGGAAAATAAAAAGTATAATTAGATGCTCAATCTTAAAGTTAATTATTTTTACATTCCTTTATCTCATACAGGTGTAATTAATGTGAAATTAATATACTAGTATAAAAAATATGACAATTATTACAAAATTAAACTTTTTCTAAGTTTTATGACCAGCCTACTTACCAACTTGTGTATAAACCACCTGTTTACTTAAAAGTTAATTTATGTTAATTAAAAGGTATTAATTAATTTCATAAAACTAAAATAATGTATAATTTGCATAAAAAAGAATGAATACTAATTGTAAATATATTTTAATAAGAACATTTGAAACTTTCTTGTAGATGTAGCATAAAAAAATTGAATTATTTGATATTTTTGACAAAGAGATTTGTAATTAAATTGATATGACAATAGCTTTGGAGGATTAAAATCGGAATCCAAATTTTTATAGTAATCTGTTTCTACATTATACAAATTTTATTATACAATTTCAAGATTGCTAAGAGAATATGATATGTTATGAATATTTATGATGTAAACATTATCTTGTAATAATTATTTACAACAAATTTTTTAACGAGTCTTTATTAAAGAAGACCTTGTGGTTATTTATAAAGCGAATTCGTTAAATTTGTTCTTTCATAAGGATGATTTACAATCCCCATTGTTATATCCCCATTGTGTATTTTTTTATTTACTATGTAGAATGTTTTCGTTGCACGGTTCAACCTACTTAAGTACATATATCAACCCTTACATTTTAAATGCATTAATTTTATAGACGGTAATACAAATATATGTCGATAAATATTGCATAACTGATGATCGAAATAAGTTAAATGGATTAAATAGATGTATGGATCTCGAGTTTTATTCGTACATTACAATTTTCAAGTAAAATGTGAATACATATTATTAAATTGCTTCTGTAAATTTTGTTTGAAGGATTTAATAGCAAAGTTTCGCAACGGTACGATTTTAACTTGCTTGTTAATCTAATTATCGTATGTAATTGCGAAAGTGAATATAAATCAAAAGATATTTTTTATGTATCTCATTAAATTAACGTCACATTTGACTATCATATTGCCTAATGATATCGTGTTACCAGATAAAATAAATCACAGAAATGAACGAAGAACAAGTCATATCTTATTTCTATCTATACAATAAAAAAAAAATGACAAAGTCGTCGCATAGCACATCTTTCGTGTTCCGGTATTCTCAGTACTAATTAGACATTTATACATACGCAGCAGTAAGAGCAATTACGTTACTTTTAATATGAGTATATCGTGCTTTATATTATTCAGTTGTCCTGTGGTTTTTCCGTTTATGAAGGAAATCAATGGTTTGTAACTTCGCGAGATGGCCAACGTGCAAATCGCGTGTCTCGAATCATTTAATGCATATTTTTTTAACCACGTTTAGCTCGTAAAATTTGCGCAGTCGCGTTCGAGAAATATGATTTTATTCGCTTATTACGAAATTCCACGAAATATTTGAAAGCATAAAAGCGCGCAATTTTCATTTGCTTATATTTTAATCGTGAACTAAATCGTAGCTATTTGTAATATTATAAAAGCACAAAATATATCGAAAAAGACAAGAACGCTGCACAAATACACGCATGAAATGGTAATCAAATTTTCCTGTTATTTCCAAGGAAATAACGAATAAAATAATGAATTATTATAATTTTTTCTGCTTTATTAATATTTCTTCAAATAAAGCGCACGGTTGAGCTTTTATAATTATTTTACAAAAGCTTCGAAACCGTACTACATATTTTATGTTTACGAAAGGACCAATTTGATCGAGAGAAGATTATCGAATCAATGTTATTTTGATATTAATTTGACTCATGGCCTTTCGCTCACATACTCATAGTAGATTACGGGATAATGGCGAAGATTTTCTAATTATTAAGTAGTATTATATAAAAACCGCGAAATTAATTAGCCAATACAATACGTATCGAATGTGAGTTTGAACGGAGATTGTATTTCACGGATATAGAAATGCAATAAAAAGCGGCGCTCTGCCAGCGTGCGAAGCAAGAAGAAACGAGGTCAACTATATCTGCGACAAATCGGCCTTCATCGAGAAATTATACGCGGTAACTGAAACGGGCGGCTACACCGAGCTAACGAGTAATATTTCTGAAAGAAATTACTGTTTCCCGATTCCCTTTCTGACCTTCCTATTTGCTATCCAAAACGCAAATACACTCTTCACTTCGTTTTACGTTTGTAACCAATTGACCTCTCGATTTATTCAAAGTAACGCTTCTACAAAAATTGTCTACTTTTTTTAGCATTTATTTAAATGTAAAAAACGCGTACAGATATAACACAACCAAAAGAACCTTAAATGTGATCAGAATTATGTAAAACCATAGGAAAAATATAAAATTCAAGAAAAGAAAATATAAGATTCAAGAATTAACATAAAATATTAACTGTAAAAGTAAGACAGAGTATGAAATATGAAATAGGAGGAAATATTGCAAGAATTTTAATATAAGAATAATATAAGATAAAAGGATATGTCGAGCGAAACATATTTCAATACAGTAGTTCATGCAAATTAAGAATCTGTCCACAAAAAATGTGCGATGTCAATTTTATTTCGTGATTCATTGCTGAGAAATCCAAGATTATTATGCATAAATATTCAGTCAAATTTGATATGTTAGCGGTCGTTGAAGATTTATGATCATGAATGAAATTAATGCCGAACGCAAGATTATACCAAAACACTTTTCAGTGCGTCGTTCGCTTGGATTGTGGATCAATAAATAGTCATAGTGAATACATCCGCGGCGTTAGTCGTACAAAACGATGCACGATCCATTTCAATTCCGACATACACACGGAAATGAGACACGGTTCGGCGCAGATGAATCAATTATCGGCGATGCAATCCTTGACGTTTCTTCTAATAACAATTTCGGCTCCGACATATTTTCAATAAATTAATATACACGTTATTATCGCACAGCATATTACTGACATTACTGAATTTCGGTATGTAATGTCAGAAAAAAAGTGGCGAAAAATATATACAGAAATATTTCATCAATCAATTTTATATACAACCGTCAGGAAAATGTTTGCAATTACATACAAAAGTCTGTTTTTTATTTCTGTACTAGAACTTTCTTTTTTGCTTTCATCAAATATCAAACATATATCTATTTTACTTTAAATTCTAAAAAGTATACTAGTTTAGCTACAGAAGAAAACAGATCTAGATTAGAATATGACAGAGACGTCAAAGGTATCTTATTCAATTCTATACTTTATGATTTTATTATTTGTATTCTTAGAATTATTTGTATTATATTTACATATTTTTAATATTCTGTTCTCATTTCTATATATTATTGTCTAATACAAAAAAGAAACCAATTGAAATGATTAACGATGTCAAGTAGCATAATCGATCATTCTAGTGTTAACTTGCGATTCGAAGACAGAATGGTGACCTGACAACAGAAGGTATATACCTCAACATTTATCTTAAATTCTGATATCTTTCTATCACAATCACGATATATTCCTATTATAATATTTCTTTCATATTTTTATTCACCTTGATATATACAGCGCAACAAATTTTTCATTCAAACTTATCCATTAACATACATACATATAAAACTAATATAAATATATTACAAGTGTGATAATCTTGAACTGTGAATTGAAGATTTTTCGATGTTCAATATCTCTGTGCTTTCGCGATTTGTTTCAAACTATCGATATAGACGTGTCATGTGTGTCTTATGCTAAGGATGCAATAAATAACTGCAATACAAGTTGTTTGTATCCTGTACTAGACTCTCTTCCCAAAAAGGATCGGAATTGTCAACTCGATTTATTGCGTCGAGAGAACAAATGTTTGACAAATTATATTGAAAAGTTTCGAATTGCGATGTTTATATGAAATACAGTCTTAAAAAGGAATTTGGGACGACGGGAATTCATGATGCCACGAAGTTTGACGCGCGCGATAACATTGTTGAAAAATATTCATCAATCTTCAAAAAAAAACGTATAAAAAGAAAAAAAGAATAATATCCTCAATCATCTTTTCTAAAAATCTCATAAAAAATTTAGACATCGAAGGGTGCCTAATTTTGAATATGTAAAGGAATATGTAAAAAATATGAAGTATATTGGAGGGGAAGAACGCGATTCTGAAGACACAAATTTCACAAAATTGTCGATTTCCAATGATCGATCGGAGTTGTTCCCTCGAGTACCAGATGTTTCAAAGATGCTCACTGGTGGGCGAAGGTGAATCATCCAGCTCAGCCTGATATTCTGCGAATCGCCATATTCATAGACCCTACACGGTAGCGCCACCGGAAACCACCCCTGGAGTGGAGGAAAACCCTTCCAGTTGCTGGCGACGATAGCTGGCTGGCCGGCTGGTGGGGCGACGCCGACGCCGACGCCGACGTCGCGTGACGTCACGAACCAGGCCGAGTACGTTGCGGAAAAACGTTGTCATGACGACGACCGCTGACGCTACCGTCGTCGTCGCCGCACCGAACCTTCCACCGCTGCCAATGCCAGGATAGCGTAAAAAGCAGCAGGGGAGGAAAACAAAAAAAGAATGTAAATATCGTGGGAGTCTCGTACGTACGCTCGTTACGCAATTTACATGATTGAGAATCGCCATCGGCGATAGGAATCAGGGATTCCCAAAAGGATACAATTGGAGACGTGGGTGATGCATGCACTAAAATAGACAAGTCCATTTGCTCCCTGGATATCTGGATATCAATTACTACATATGAGATATTTTTCCAGCTGTTAAAAATGCGTACACTCTTTTGCGTTCTCAATTTTTCACACGCAAAGTAAGAGCGTCGCACGCGAATTATATATCCCATGCGCATTTACGGATAAATCGGAATATCAAAATATTTCAAGTATCAATGCGAATAGCTATTAATTATTAAATTTATTATATAAAGCTATTAATTACATATAATTAAATTAAACGGTTCATTAACGTATTCATTTTAATAATACTCGTTAATCCCTTATTCAAACATTTGCCTGTAAAACACTTTGTAGGCGTAAGAACAAGATCAACATTGAAATATTTGCAACTGCGAATAAAAAAAAGTTTACGAGACAGTCGACAGAAGATAAGAAAAGAAAACTCGTTATTTCTAAGATTTATTTCCATGTTTTTCTATCGAGTGGTGGCTATTAAAGTCATCCAAATTGAAATATCTCCAATGTATGACAGTAGTCCGATAATGTTTGGTGTAAATATTAGTACAGATGTTTGTGACGCAAATAACGCATGGAAAAAAACAGTTTTGCAATATCTAAATTTAACTAGATACAGATTTAAAAATAAATTTTGTTGAATTATCAAAATAATTACGAAGGATGTTCAATCAAACTGATCGCTAAATTTTTTTGCAACTTACTCATCAAGCTTGACTTTCCAACATAATTATTTTAATTATTCAAGAAAATTATTTTCAGATATGTATCTATCTAAATTTTTAGATACTTTAGCAAAATTGTTTTTTTTCATGAGTAAATGTTCATCTGCAGTAATACAGATGTTTCCGAGATTTCACATTTACGTAATTTAATCTATTGACGAGTCGCTCAAATAAAATTTCCATCAAATAAAAAATTCGACAAAGTAAGAAACGGAAAACGAAGAATGTCCTGTTAAGATCAGTTGTTCAATTACATTGTAAATGTGAAACTTAAAGAATTTGCGTTACCGCAGATTTCAACTGTGAAAATAATTGTGCGACGAATATTTTGAATAAGAGATAAATCATTGTGCTATATCCACCTTTTAATCTCCCTTATGTCCATTTTTACTAATGTAGTTTTAATCTCAATAATAATAATTAATATAATCTTTAGCTTTTTCTAATTCATAGGATTAGAGAAAGATAAAAAATAAGATAAATCAAGCCAATCTATGTGAATAAATCAATAAATAACCTTAATTTCTTATTATCACTTTGATTATTAGAGATAACCTTAATTGCTGTTACTTAATTTTGCCCTTGATAATTAACTAATTAACTAATCTATCGTATATTAGTGAAATTGGACATTAGTGAAATAAAGCATTTATGTTAGCAAATATTACAAATTATTTAAAAAAATAAATCTCCTATATTTTTAGTGACGTGTTACATTGCGCAAATTGCAACTTTGTCGGCAAATTTTTGCACAATTTCTAATGATTCAATTACATGCGTGAAATCTCGATATTCTGTAAGTGTCTTATATGCAATAGAGAAGATCACAGAGCCCGCCGATCGAAACGAGAGAACGTCAGTGAAGGAAAATTACTTTGCGTCGACGTGTTTGACGTAGCAATAGTGATAATGTTAACTGGGTTGGATGTTATTTAGATCGATTAAATTATTCGCCCAATTCATACGATTTCGATGAAATGCTTGATTCACCACAAGAAACCAATGCGTGGGAAAACCCAAGCATAAATGCATTTCAGGAATATGCTTACACATTCATTCTTACATCCATTTCTGTGAATCTATTATACTGTAATTTAATTTCGATTTAATTTAGTCTTTACCTTTCTTAATTCTTAAAACTAAAGAAAGATAAAAAGAAGTTAACTATATAAGATTAAAGTTAATCTACATTGATAGGTTTTCATTTTTGGATAAATACACGATGCTTGCAGCTCTCTTATGAATAATAGATTAAATATATAATATAATTCTTACAATATATGCAATTAATTACTTTGCAATACTTTTAATTATAAATAACATAATTATCAAGAATATGATAAAATAAATATTTCAATCGCAATCAATAAAATATTATGTATTAAATACATGATATACATATATTTTTTTTAAATAAAAATATTTATTTAAATCAATTAAGTATAAATATATAAATTTATCAATTAAATATAAATAAATAAGTTTAGCTAATAGCGAATACAGTTGGACATAAATTAATAGTACGCATGCATATCAAAACCATTGGTACACTGATTTAATCTAAATATAAAAGTGAAATGTAAATATCTCGCATTATAAAATACATATTTTACATAATAGTTTAATAAAATGTATTAAGAAATTTACGATTTTTAATTTTTGTTTTTGTATTTATTTTAAATACATTTTTACACGATCAATTCGTGTTGAAAAACAACGACTATAATAGGTGCGTTTGGCATTGCAAATCGGAGGCGTCCGTTTGCCTCGAAAATCATTCGGCAACTCACATCTTTCTGCTACATGTCATCTTATCTGCGTTCGGTATTAACATTTTTAATCGAACTGCTCGATCCACTCCGAATTCAAAGACCGAGCAGAGCTACTGCAGATTTTCACGCCTAAATTAAATTCATAACCTGTATATTTATGATAATGTATCCACTAATTCGTTAACACATAACGTACATTCTCTTTTAATATTTCCTTTTACAAATAGTATATTTAAACTATTACAATATCTGAATCTACAAACGCTCAAACAAAAATGCTATCAAATAGAAACCAACGAAGTATATTATGTATAATATTTAATGAGAAAAGTAAGTTTTTAATTCTTTTCCTCTTTATGAATTTGAAGTTACGTATTTGAAAACAAAAAATTTACTAGTTAATTTTCAGATCAAAGCTACACATATAGAATGAAATAAAATCAAACTATATTAATATATTAAAAATCTCTAACGAATATAAATCAAGTGATATAACTTATAAGTTGCTAAAATTTCTTTTGCAATGTATTATTTTCTTTTAAGAAAATATTTTGCATAGGATTCTGCATTCATGTGTAACAATCTATTTTTAGTATATAAGACTATTATCAGTTTTTAGTAAAACAAAAGAAATTTTCAATTAGTAGAGTATTTTTTATTTATTTCATAAAAATAAACAGTTTCATTTTATAATCTAACCTTAAAGAACAGCTCTGTATTGTTCGGAATTAATTCTTGGCACTCTGATTGCTCGAAAATCACGTGATCAAGCTCGCCCTCTGTTCACATTTCTGATTTACATTACCGAACGCACCTAATGTGCATCAGTGCGTAGTGAATATATTGTTCAATTGAATTCGTTATAATTTTACAACTAAAATTAACTTTGTCACATGTATTTTCAATATACGCAATGATACCAAATAGCATCTCATATTTTCTATGGAAATATTTTGTCGATCGCGGCAAAACATCATATATCAAGCAATTACGGTCGCCAAGTAGTGATAGCTATTTATGATCAGACAAACAAACGAAAGCCTGCGGCGCATTAAACGCGATATATCAAATATTCTTTCTACAAAATTATGAAGTGGTGTTAGTATTAACGTTTTATTAATTTCTATTTTAGACTCCGTAAAAACGAAAAGGGAAGACGAGGCGTAAAAGAACACGAAAGAAGGAAAAGAAAATATTTCATGCTGTCGCGTGGACACGCGAGATATGAAAATCTCTATAGCGAGTAATCTGTTATGAGGATATATCTTAAAATGCAGTAGAGACTCGGTTGTTACATTGTAACATTGTGTTGCACGAGCGGACGTTACGTGCCAGCGAAGTGGAAACCAAGTCCGTTGGATATCGTTGCATTCGCGACGTTCTGCACTGACGCGACCCACAAAAGACGAAGTATAGCGCAAAACAGGGCCATGCGTTCGTGCGAGGGCAATCGATCGATTGCCCGCTTGACTTTCTTGACGGTTCGACTCGGCATTGCGCTTCCAAGAATCCACCCCCTCCCGCGGCAGATTACCACCCCCGCGCCTTTAATTCTTTCACGCACGAAATCTGCATTTCATCATTCTGTTTCTAATCGTGAGAAGGAACACGTTGTCATAATCTCGTCAAGTAGAGAAAACACAATGAAGTGAATTAATTAAATGCAGATACACAGTTAGAACAGAAAACTCATGAAGAAAAAAAGAGAATGTTCTTAACGTTAAAATTGAAAGCTAAACTAATTAGGACTTTCTTTTAATGAACAAGCGAAAAGATTAATTCTTTGCACTTTAAAAAAGTTAGGAATAATTGTGCTCTACTTTTAACATAAATATTACTCCGAGATTGAAGAAAAATAATAAAATTGTAGATATAATATTGATGTTATGTACTTTGTACTTGTACTAAGTTCCATTGCTTCTTTTTTGTTACTTTATCGTTTGTTACGTAAATAATATCGTGATGCAAAGGATTATAAGAAACATGAGTTACAACTGCGGATTCATGTTTATAAATGAAAACCTGATTTATGATAATGACCGAGATAAATCTTCAGTTGCACTGACAAATGATGGCACTTTAAACTCTCTAAACGGTTGATATAATATAGATTTGTGCTGAGTGCAGAATAATAGCAGATAACGAGGAATTTCACGGTTTCAGAAAACAGCCCGCATAGTACATTACTTTAACACCTCGTAACCTATTTTTTTTTTCACCTTTGCTCTCTTACTCTCTTTCTACTTATCTCTATGTGTCTATTTTTCTCTTTGACTCATTAAAGCTGATTATTTCATACAAAAACGGATTATATTCTTATAACACGTGTTCAGAATGTATTAAATTGTATTATATATTCTAATGTAGAGATTACATCTACGCTTTATCATTTGATTCCTATAATTAAAATTTTCATTAAGAGGAAACTCTCCCCTCCTTTCGGAGGTAAAAATGTCGGTTAATTTATGCCCATTTTTACAATTGCAGTTTAGTTTTAATTTTGATTCGCGAATTATCTCTTTATCTTTTTCTAGAATTTTTCTTTCTAGAATCTTTTTCTAGAATAGAGTTTCAAGAATTAGAAAAAGATGAAGTGCAAGTTGAACTGAAATTAGTTAATCTACAGATAAAAACGAGCAATTAGTAATAATCCATAATCTGTATTACGGATACGTCAAATCATTATTTATACTGAAAATACTCTCTGGAGTGAAAATTGAACCAGACTTTTTACTTTTGAACAAGAATGGCAGATTTTCACTTTTTTGGAGTAAGACTTACTCCAAAGAAATAAAATCTCATTCCTTTTTCTAGAATGAAACTTTATTCCTCAGAGTGACTTTCGCTTTAAAAGAACGAAATCTTACTCCAAAAAAATGAAATCTCACTCTTATAAAGAACGAAAATCTGCCATTCTTGTTCAAGACTGGCTCAATTTTCAGTCTTTTGGAATGAGATTTTACTCCAAAAGATTTAGACTTTGAAATTATATAATAATACCGTCTAAATATTCAAACTCATTCACTGATTGGCAGACGCAGAAGTGAAAATATATCATCCTAATACGCATTGTATCCCTTATAAATAGTTGGTCGGTAATAAGATAGAAAGACATGATACAAAGTACAACTGTTTCAAATTGGCCAGAAGGGGACTTTAAGGGAAGACAGAGGATTATCGACGTACAGGAAACTGGTGCAACTCTATTTCCTGGGTACGCTTGTACTCGTCTGAGTACACTTGTACTCGAGGACGACGAGGATGAAACGTAGCGCACCTGTTGCGTTCGTTCGCCCCGTAAAACCTGTCCCTCTTCTCTCTCAACCCCTTTCCTCCTCCTGCTGCTGCTGCTGCTACTGCTGCTGCTGCTGCTGCTGCTGCTGCTGCACCCTTTTTTCTGCGCGCGCGCACTTTTAAAAGACCTGTCTACCCATCAGAAATTAAGCGAGTTTTAGTTCTGAACGGAAGGACAAACTTTCATAAATCGCTTTCATTCTGCTATATTTAACAGAAAATAATAACAAAAAAAATTTCCTGTTTAATTTTAATGTAGTAACACAATTACTGTTGACAAATCATCGAATTTTATATCTGCTTTCTGAATTCACGATAATATATAATTATTTTGAATAAATTTGATATTTAAGGTGAATCACTTTGACACCTATTACTTTACTAGATTTTCAGTTTTATAATAACGTATAATTTGAAATTAGACGCTACTTCATTTTTGGAAACCTGCTAGATTTTATCTTGATGGATGGTGAGTCATTTTGATTTCTCTATATTATTTCTGAGGAGGACTTGAAAGTGAATTCAATTTGGAATCAATTACGGAGATATCATCCTGCTTACAATACAATAAAAATTCTAAAATCTTCTAAAAATGAATCTGCACGCTCTTATTAATCTTTTAATTCTTGTTCATCGTTTTCTTTTAAATTGGAGAGAGTAATTATTGTAAGTTTATTTTAATTTATGATAGATTTACGGATATACGAACTTGAAATGTTTGAAATATTAATAATTATTACTTATGCACAGTATGTGTTTTTCTGTGTGTACACTTGGTAATGTATAGAAATCAATCTTCCGTTCATGTTATTTTTTTTTTTTTTTCAAAAGTGTAGTAAAGAAGCAGGTAAAAAAAAGGAAACAAAAATAATATCAGCTAATAAAATGTCAGCGAACAGTTTTATATAATCGCACAAGACGTTACATGCGGACTCCTCCGTCCTTCCTACGCCGTGTTCGATGCGTTAAAAGAGGAACGGTTAGCCAGGGCGCGTTATCCCGATAAGTACTCCCCTTTTTCTCTCGGAGCATGCCGCTCTTTAACGCGGAACTGAATCCTATTTTAGTACGGATCGGCGATCGCGCGCGGAGTGTATGACGCGACCCTTGACATTACGCTCTATCGATCGTTTATTTATGCCGAGGGATGATTTATCAAACTTTAAGGGATCTCGAGGAACTATCTCGCGGCCATTGCGGCGTATCAATTATTCTGCCGTTTCGCCCCGTTTCGTACATTTATACGCGCGGAATGCGAAACCGGCACGCGAGTATGCGCGGAATCGAGGAATCCGTCTGGTGTTTCGCCCCCTTGTACATGTGTGTGTGTGGGTGTGTGTGTGTGTGTGTGTGTGGATGTATGTGTGTGTGTGTGTGTGTGTGTGTGCGCGCGCGCGCGTGTGTGTGCGTGCGCGTGGGGATTACGTCGATAGGAACATCCGTGCCGTTGGGTCACACAAAGGAGCCGAGGGTTGACGCGCGCTCTCGCGCCTCTATGTCGCCTTCAATGGACGATGACGTAAGTTACGTCTGCTCACGCACGATTACGCGGCGAATTGACGCTATAAGTTCAAGTATGCCGCAAGACAAAGACGCCATCATTGACACCCTTATTAAACGATTATGGCGAGTTGAAACCCAATTTAATTAAATTTTAGCTTACTTCGAGAAGAAAAATTGCATTTCGCAAAATATTCCAAATCTGTCGGAAACTTCGATAATGAGGAGAGGAAGAGAGAGAAGAATTTTTTAATATATCTGAAAATAGATTTCATTTCCTTATTATTCGTCGTAATATTTTATCATCTTCGTGCAAAACTAATTCACGCTAATGAAATTAAAATTCTTAGAAACATCCTCTTTTTAATATTCTTTAAACAGCAGATAGGTAATGAGATGTCCTTGGAGAGAAAAACCGCGTGGGTATCGGAACGCAAATCACTTAACAGATGCTGATGTGCTCTTTTTCTCTGCTTCGAAACGCCCGACAGGAAACTGGCGATCGCGCGAGATAATAAAAAAAACTCGCGTCACTCGCGCGCGAGCAACTTGGGAGCGAAAGTGATGGGCGGCTGTGGTCTACTGTTGGAGAAAAATGTATATCGTTACAACAACGCGACTCGCACGTTTCCTCACAGGAGAAAGTCCTCCGAGGCGTCGTCGTGCACGGCACGGTGATCGATACCATCGCGCGGCTCTTAAGCGGATCGTGCAGCTCGTATTGACCGACAATTTTCGCGCGGAGGAAGGTCACCAGCTAGCAGACATGTCACAATCATTGCCGTAATCGCGACGCGATCGATTGTGCCAATCGAATTGACGTTAACTGACTTTGTTGTCCTTGTAACGTTACGTACAGTAATATGTTCCGCGTCTCGTTAATTAAAGTTTTCTATGTACAAATAAGTGAAGAAAGCAAAAATATTATTGGGCACCAAGACCTTTAATTAAGAAGCTTTGATCATATTCAATCAAAGCGAGGCTTGTTTAATAACACGTCTCAAGTTTTAAAATTTCACAAAGATCACGTGAGTTTGTGTCGAGAACTTTCTATAATTTCACCAAGGGATTTGGCGAAGTTAGATCTTGTAAGAATAGAGCATTGATTAAGATATGAATTGATTAAGATATTTTGAGAGCGTTTTTATAAAAAGCGCAATTTTATAATATTTTTTGCGCGAGCCTTGTAATTTCCAGTTTAATTTAAAATTTTCAAGGTATCGTTAAGTAGCATTGCACGTGGCATTTAGAAAATTTTTATGAACATTAATACATGAAAAGAACAATTTTGCTGATCTAAAAATTTAATTAAATATAAAAGGAAATAATTTTGTTAGATTATTAAATAAAAATAATTATGCAAGAATATCAAAACTTTTTGCAGCATTGCTTATTATACTTAAATTTTTTTACATAATTGATGTGATAGTCAAAACCATTTCCTGATCTATATATCTAGTTAAAATTTTTAATATTTCAGCAAATTCTTTCCGTTTTCTTTGCATCATCGAAAAATTGAAATCTAAGATTATTCTTTTATATTTTTATATTTTCTGGCTGTTGATTCGTACGATTATTTAGATTACAATAATACAAAAATAGATTTCAATTTTGATGGCACACAGAAAGAATTTTCTGAACTATATAAAAATTTCATTAAATACAAATCCGAAAATAATTTTGTTGAATCAAAATAATTAATTAGAAAACTTAAGCATGTCGAACAATGCTGAAAAGTTTGAAATTATAGCAATCAGTTTGAGTCTTACATTGTCTTAAATTCATAATGTTAAATTATACCCGATTTGAATTATTTTTAATTATTTCTATAGATTACTACTGAATATATCATCATATATCCTACTCAATATATCATCAATTTAACTAAAACAATGAAACAATTTAAGAGAGAAAATGTATTAAATATGACTTAAATTTACATTATTATTTACTAAGAGTATATACGTTAGTGTGATTTATTTTGAAGTTAATCACAATTTTTGATTGATTTAGATATTAGATACAATATTTCAGTAAAATCATTCTTTCCGTGTATAAACCATACATAAAAAGGTGCATCTGTACAGAATGGATCACTTGTACCTGTTACTTTTACTGTCCGTGGTATCCTAGCGAAGGACATAGGCAGATATTCAGTCGATTTTTATATTTAAAAAATCTTAATTTTCATCATCAAAAAAATTTATTTTGATGATAAAAGTTAAGGTTTTCGAAAGAATTTTTGAAAAATAACTTTCTAAAATCTTTGGAGTGAAATCTAATTCTAAAGGTGACCCTTATACGGTCAATAATGCTGTCAGTATTAATAGTACTGATAATATTACTAATCGTGTGTATGGTTAATATTGATGGATTAATGTAGAATACTAATGGTGATCTGGATTTTGATTCTCAAGCAAATATCGCTTTATTAGGATTCATGTCACGGTATGTCGCAGTGTAATAAATACGTAAAACTAAAATGACGTAAAACTAAAATGAAATATATTCTCAATAATACTGATTGTGTAAAATTGTAAAAATATTAATACTGTCAGTATTGTTGATTCAATATCACTGATTAGTATTATCGATTCTACGATAGAGTCTTCTTAAAAAAAATCTCATTCTTAAAAATTGACAATTTAGTCACTCTTTTTCAACACTGGCTCAATTATCACTCTTTGTTATTTTTTAGAATTAAATTCCACTCCAAAGCTTTTAAAGAGGACATCAGCTGGTGATTGCAGATGATTTAGCTGATGCACCAGTGAATTTGCACCAGTGTGATATTTGAGAGTTAAGATTACTTAAGATAGTCTTGGAATAACGGACTATAAGCGGTATTCATAATCTCCTTATTTTAAGACTATTCATTCCAAAACATGATCTTGCAGTTATATCGAAAATTATCTAAGTATGAAAAATAGCTAAAATAGATAAATTTCAATAAAAAATAGCTATAATTCTAGCTGGAGTAGGAAAACATTTTTTACGTGTTGTAAGTAATGTTTTAAGATGCTAATACAATTCTCTGATTGGTAACATTTTAAGACCGTACTTACGACAGTCTAAAATATAAGAATCGACTATGAATACCAGCCATAGTCGTCGTGCCGATCACCGTCATCCACGAGCTCATCGCGCGCGCGGCCGATGAGGCCGATCCCTGACCGCGGCAGCGTCGATCGATATATCGGGAATGGCAGCCACGGCAGGGCCGCGCGTCACGCTAAATGTATGCTCGGCAACATACGCGGGGCCCTGCTTGGCATACACCTTGGCAATTCGATTACCAGTCCTATCGTCCCTCGTAATCGAGACCTCGTTACCGATGTAAACGGCGACGTGCATCGCGAACCAACGTAGCCGACGCGAACCGTCGAGTTACACGGAACGTCGCGAGCGCCGCATCGCACGCGCCAATGGAAGTAGTCGAATCAACGACTGGTCAGACGTAGCGTCTACTCACGGTTGACACGTTTCATTTCGATCATCGGCTACATCGTGGCGACTTTCTTATAGTCAGACCCAGGAAAACTTTTCCCTATAACGTTGTATAACGCCAATATCTAACATATTTTTACCGTCACGTTTAAAGAAAGTAAATCTTTAGAATGAAAAAAAATAGCAATGCAAGTGTCACGTCATATTTTTTTTTTTTAGAATAATAATACAAATAGAAATATAGGCTCTAACGAGTGGATCTTATATAGAATTTAAAAGTAAATTGCCATTTTTTTTAGAAATAATAATAATAGTAGTAGTTTTAAATAGCACTTTCTTTCACTAAAATGTAAATTTATTATTTTTCAACATTTTATCAAAGGTTAAAGTACTAAGACCAAAATGTCACTTTGATATAAGTAATGCTAAGCCAAAAAAATCACTAATCTGGTTATTTAATTCAAACTGTCAGTGGAGCTCTGATTTAATGTCTGGAAATTCTATTCTTGATTACTTCTGTTCTCCAATCAGAAATCATTAATAGAGTCTGTATTCTTATTGATATCAAATGCCAAACTCGTGGATTTGTACTATTTTAAATGTATCAGTTGTGCTTTTATGGATATATCATTACTCCCACGTTATGCCAGCCATTATCTTATTAATATGTATCATTATAATGTACGCCTCCAAATGCTTCTACGACTTGCTTACGTGTGTTTCATTTACGGTAGCTAAGCCCGTAGTCCTAAAGAATGTCAAACAGTTTATCATATGCATCATAGCCGACACTACATATTTGATTATCTTAGATTTTGAAGATTATCAGAACTCATAAATAACAAGTCATTATTTATGATGTAGAACAAGATAATCATCATAATAATCGAGTACAATGGAAATGGCATATATTAGATTTTTATAAAAATTACAATTTCTTCGTAGAATTCTGAAAATCGTTCGCCGGAAGTTTGTCAAAGTTTGTGCGCAACCACGTAATTCAACATAATTTGATATATATCACAGATTTCTTCATATCATTCATCTCAAGATGAACAATCGCGAGATGTGATTTAATCCTATTAGTTCAAATTTATTATACGATCATATTGTTTATTTGGGCCAATATGATTGAAAATATTCTAAAAAAATAAAATAATTTTCATTTTAAAAAGGTCTTCCATTAACAGATGAAATTAGAAAATTTTAGAGAAAAACATTTCCAATAAAATATTAGTAATAAAATGAGTTACGTTTTGACGTTCATTCTAGCAGGATGAAAAAAAAACAGCTAATCTCCAAATGACAAAATATACACATGGAAAAATAGAATAAGTCTCACAGTATCTGCAACAAATTTCTTTAATTGTTTAGAGAAATGCAATAGTCTCTCAATTAATAGTTTAACACTTAAACTTTGATAAACGGAATGCGACAGCCAAGTCACTTTGACGATTCGTGGAACGAATTACGTGGAAACGAACTGTTTAAACAGGAGTCCGATTGTGCATCTTGGAATGAGAAAATTACAGAGAAGCGAATTCTGAACTAGAATATTTATGTAATTTCATTGATCAACACCTAGTGAATTTGTTCACTTTTATACTTTCATCTAGTTTCAAGACACACAATCGACTCCCACCTCCGAAAGACGAACGAGAGAGAGAGAGAGAGAGAGAGAGAGAGAGAGAGAGAGAGAGAGATATGTCGGAAAGATGCAGAAAGATATAAGAAAAGAACGAGGTGACTTTCGTGAACAGTCTTGTTGTTACCTAGGTGGAGGCATACATAACGTACACTCGAGTTGACACTTACGGTTAAGGAGATCGAACACTCTCCAGCGTAGATAGTCACCGCTGGGAACGTAAAAGAGAAGCGCAACGTAGCGATATGGAGAGAAGAGAGGCACTGCGACGTTGAGAGCGGAGAGAGAGGGAGGGCGCGGGGGCGGGGGCGGGTTCTGGGATACCTCCGCGGGCCTTGCTCGAGATGTAAGGGTAGCACAACCGAGCACCGTGAGACGACACACTTAAGATATACACTTTCACACTGACGATGCAGAAGAAGAACGACCGACGAGAGACGTGTGGCGCTAAAATTCCGCCTCGCGCGATGTCCCTCCACCTGCGTGCATATACGCGTGCCGCCGTGTATACACGCGTGTACGGCCCCTCTCCGTTCCTTCGGTTACGTCACGAATTCCGTCTTACTTATTCCTTTTTCTTGCTTCTTTTTCTTCAACCTTCGGGCGACGATGGCGACCACGCACGACGGCTTGGTACGAGGCGTTATCTCTTTAGTTTCGAATGATTTTCCCTTCTCTTCTATCTCTCGCTTTACTTTCCTTTCTATTCTCTCTCACTGTGATAGAATCTTTCCCTCGTGTTCTTCTTCTTCTTCTTCTTTTGCTTCTTCCTTCTCCTCCTATTTCTCCTTCTCTTTTACCTCCTTCTCCTTCTCCTCTATTCTTCACCGCAGCGGCAAGGACCCGCCCCGTGTCACGCTACACGAACGTGTAGTGGATGAAGAGAGCGTAAAACTTGCTCTGCGACAACATTATCCGGCCGGTTATCGGTACTTCGGTTGCCTCGTCATTTCGTCTCGCGTTCGTTCTACTACAGTCTAAGCCGCCCGCGCGCCGCAACAAAAATTGATCGCGTTGCGCGCGACGGTCCCTTCCTCGGGGGACAGGCCCGTCGACGCGGTCGACGCGTTCGTGTCCGGCCGCCGCGCGCCGCGTCGCCCGTGTTGACGCGGGGCTATTCTCCTTAACACCCCAGGTTCCGTTCACGTAAGCGTCCGCTACCACTTCTCTCGGCAGTCTCGGCGCCGTTCTCCCGCGCTTTGGCTGCGCCACCCTTGGCTGCCTTCTAAGCCGCCGCGCCGCGCCGCGTCGCGCGATCAGTCTTTCTTTTCTCCACTCTCTTTGTTCCTTCCTCGGGAACTCTCACAGCTCTCTCACTGTCGCACGATCATGCACATACACACATACACACACACACACACACACACATGCATGCACGCACGCACCCACACACTCCACGCGTGCGCGCGCGCGCACGCGCGTGCATACGCTCACGGACACGCGGCACCACAGGCACACGCACGCGCGCGCGCTACCACACACACGCGAAATCGGACGCGGACGACAGCGCGAACTCAGCCGCACGCGCGCGCACACGGGAACGATCGTTCTCTTTATCCCTCTCTCTGTCCCTCTCACTTCACAACCCTCCCTTAGCGGTCGCGTTCCTTCTCCTTTGAAGCTATGTCCTCTTTCGTTCTACCTCCTCCTCCTCCTTCTCCCCCTCCTCCTTCTCCTCCTCCCCCTCCTCCTCCTCCTCCACCTACCACTGTTCACTCTCACCCACTCTTTCCTCCCCTTCTATTTTTCTCCGTCTCTCTCTTTCGACCCTCTTTCGTCCTCTCCCTCGCACCTCAGTCGCCGTTGGCGCTGTTCTGCACCCCTTCGGCGTAGCCCGACATTCGACGTCGTCTTCAAGTCTCTCACCCTCGGAGTAACGCGGCCGGCACGAAGGATCGCTTGCTGGTTACGCCAAGCCCGAGGCTTTCGCTCTCACGCGAGTTCCTCACTCTCTCGACGAGTCCACCTTCGAATTCTCTCGCTGGTACTTCGTACCTTCCAGATTCCTCTACGCTATGCGTACTTCGTGCCGCGAAAGCGACTCTCCTCGGTGCCGACTGTCACGATCAGTCGAGCCGACGCGGACCGTTACTGCATCGCCACGCGCCAGTCTTTCGCGCAGCGGACTCCGCGGAAACTAATCACCCCGCTCCACGCCCGCTACACCTCATTCGCGATCCGCTACGCGAACTAACCCCCGCCACCTTCGTCGACCACTCTGCGCTCTGTAAAGCCGCGTCGCGATTCTGAGTCCGCGCCGAGATCAACGTCGCGACGATCCCTCGAGGACAATTCGGACTGGCTGGCGGGAACCGAGACGACGTTGCGATCATCACTGATCACCACCACCGTGAACGAAATTGTCACCGGGGGAGGGGGGAGGGTAGCGATTTTTTTTTCTTTCTTTCTTTTTCCTTTCCTTTCGAGAATGCAAGCCTTCCCCGTGGCGTAGCGATGAGACCACCGAGATACCACCAAGACGGGGCGAGATCAATGCTCCGTTCAGGGCTCATAAGTGCTTGCGTGGTGCGCTTCCGTAGCACAGGGTGGATCAATGAAAACGTATCCCTCCATCTCGATGGCCCCGCGCCACCCTTTGCCGCTCCGCGACTCCGCGACGGAGGGAAACGCGGTACATACCGCGCCACTTTTACTACCATCGCCTGAAAACATTCACTCGCACCCTCTACGACCATACCTGCGAGCTTCAGTAAGCTCGTCCGCGAGGTTTACCATTGCGTTGCGGATTACACCGCGTTACACCGTGCACGTCTTCATTAACTCGATGCTCGGATTCTCATTTGTATGTGATTTGTTTCATTCCCAGTGTAAACCACTTCTC
>NW_017259185.1:1153063-1169370 GCF_001594045.1 Atta colombica | reverse complement strand
ATTAATATATATATATATATAAGAATAAGAGATTAATGGAAAGTTGATGAATTAAAAAAGTCAAGATATGAATTAAAATAAATGCATACAGTTTTCATATATTTGCGAAAAATATAAAAATATGTGAATACACAGAAAATACAATGAGATATATCATCATAATATGTTTAATATTTTAATACCAAACAAATAAAGAAAATTATTACAAAATGTAGTCCAACTTATTGTAAGATATGTATATTTCGTAAATCTCGTGCATACAATCAGCGTTCAATTACATATTATCTAGAAAAGTTCGTTCATTCGTTGTACAAAGTAACATATCATTCTCTCATAGCATATTTAGAAATAAATGTGATTGCTCCTATTCCCTTTTTTATCAAATGTCAACAAATAACATATCCTCTTAAAATATTAAAACAGAGAACTAGAGGAGTATCCTAACATTTCGTTATGTTATGAGAGAACGAATTATCATTCACACTTATCACACTGATATCAGATTCGAGCTACTAGTCGTGTAAAAATATATGTGTTGTATAAATATAGGAATATCTCTTTGTGAAGAACAATAGGTTGTGTAGCGATGTACCTAACGTACACGCGACATACGAATAAACCATATGGCACACAAACGGCGAGTTCATCGATTTAAATAAGCATTGCCATGTCGTTTCGGCATTCTGCGAATACAGAGATATAGGCCAGTGATGACCATAATGAGCAAAGGGAGGCCGAGGCCAATCGAAATAATCATAATGACTAGAGAAGAGAATCTCTCCTCGGGTGGTGTGCCGTATCCAATTATGAAAGTCCTGTAAAATTTAAAATGCAACATTTTATTAATTCAAGAAATTATAGAAAATTATAACTCGTCATTAAATTTTTTAAATAAAATACAACACTTAACAACAATCTTGTAACCGATGACTTACCACGTCAAGTAATTCGTCTTCTTATAAAAACCATCTCCTTTTGAGCCCAAGGAAACCATTATCTTTTGTAATAAAAGATTCGCAATTTCATCTCCATAATAACAGTAGAGCATCGAATTTTTAATACTTGTGTAATTGAACACTTGTTTCGGTGGATATTGGACTGTCTCCGTGGAACTGGTTACATCGCGCGACGCGCTAATATATGACACCGGCCGCCATTGTAAATACGATCCAGCATTCAGCGCGCCGTCCTGTTCTCTATAGGGTGGCGTTCTAACTTCAACAACCTTGAAGAAAAGCATTAGAAGAAAGGTTAAGATAATATTGTCAATCAAAACATAGAAGCGACATAGCCAAGAATGTTACCTCGAATATACCCGGAGTATGCTCATCGTCCAGACTCTTTTTCGGATCAACGAACATCAGTATGTCGGGATCGCCACCGCCGACCGCGAGCAATTCAATAGCAAATCTGCTACGGGCAAAAGTCTGGTTAGTCTGGATGTGATCGAGGATGATGTCCACTTGCGTAGAATTCTCCGTGTGTAGCATATGCGGCACCATGTCTGAATGATCAACAGTGCAGAATCCTCGGAGCTGACAAGCGAACGAGAAAGATTTTAAAGAAAGGTATGCCATGTATATCACAGAGGATTAAAAAAGCTACAAAGATGCATAGGGTGTCCCTAGATGTGATCCTTTAATAACAGATTTCTGAAATCATTTTAAAATGAAAATCTTAATACCAAAATGTCAAAGTTACAATAGTTTTTAAATGAGAAAGACATAAAATTAGCCAATTAAACTATACAAAGTAAAATGTCTAGAAGAATAGAAGAGAATAGAATTGATGCTCACTATTGTGTCATGTGACTAAGCGTACGAATTTGGAATTTCATTAACTAACTTTAAATCTTTTTCATTTAAAAACTATTGTAGCCTCGACGACATTTTGGTATTAGGATTTTCATCTCGTAATTTACTATTAATTGAAATCTGGGACACCTCGTATGTTCAATACAGGCTCAAAATGAAGTTAATTCTCGCTTAGCTGAGCTGTTGAAATTATCTTCACATGCGTCTCTACGTACTACCGATACTTTCTCTTCAATGCTGCAAAATACTTTACCGAAAGTTTTATACTCCCGTATCTGCTGATATTCTTAGCTGTATCGTGATAAGAGTTACCCTCCATATCCAGAGAGACGAATTCACTATTTTGCAATAGGGACACGAGCCGCCAGTTGAAATACTCGGAATGCAAAACGTTCGTATTAGTGACGTCGGCAGTGTCAATCAATGCCGTGTCATTTACATCGTTGAATTCGATAATCTGTAATATAATATATTTAGTATTATTCAACGTGCTATATATAAACGCTAAGGAATTAATGAAAATCAGGTCGCTGATGATAGTTTTCATTCCGCGATTGACCCTACATAAATACAGTCAATTTCTCTTGCATTATTGTATATTAGAGCGCAATAAAATTAGCCGAATTAAACCGCAATGTTGTCGATACTGACGTGTCCCCGAATTCTCCGAAAATTCCTGTCAAATGCAGTCGATCGATGCGATGCGGAAATCTGTTTGCTCACTGCTGTGAATAATTCCATGGTTTTGTACGCGACTATTTAATAATTTCGTCAACTAAAGGTGTATACCTATCGTATATACACTAACCGTCAATCGTTAATTATATCGCTTTACAAAAGATTAATCTCGCACTCAATAACGCATGGTATTTATTGAACGAGAAATTTATAATAATGTTTTAATGATGCAATAAACCATAAATTGTTAGATGTTTACATAAAATATTCGTATTATTTTGCTGTTAAAATATGCTCTAGTATAACGAGATCGTAATGGAAATACGTATGTAATTTATATAAGAGAATATGCTTGTATCTACATATTACGTAGATACGAGTATATTCTCTTTTCAAGTAGAAGATACTCTACTTGAAGAGAGGCTTTACGAAGTGGAGACATTGTGAAGTGCGAAGGTTTAATTAAGAAACCGCGGATGTATTCTCTATAGTCGACAAGGGAATGTGATGAGTAGATTTGTGTCACTCGGATTTACGTCCGCGTCTGATGGAAGTAAATTCGAGCAAGTAATAAATCATAATCAGAGTAATATTGTATTTTTATATGCTATTTAAATTTCTATACGCGTGCATAGAAAAAAATTTACTAAATCTTAGTAGAGATTTTTTTCAATGGGACTAACTAAACTTTTACAGTAAATAAATATTTACTAAAAAAAATAATAGTTAATTCAAATTAATTCGTATCAAATAAATATATATTTAGTAAATATTTAGTTACTATACTATATATTCAAACAATATTTATTAAGATTTAGTACATTTTTTTAGTATATATCTATGTTGTTGCATTTTTACATTTTTGTTAAATTTTTGTTGAATTTACAATTTTATTGAAATGACTAAAGGCATCTATTAGCAAAATTTTATTAACGCATTAAAATTGAGCGCTAGTTTCTGCATTTTGTCACTCGCTTAGTAAGCATCTTGGAAGAATTAGCAATATAATTGATAATTTCAGATTTATATCCATTTTTAATGAATCAATTTTAATTTTGGTTTAATTTACTCTTTATCTGTTTCTAGTTTTTAGAATTAAAAAGAGATAAAATAAGTCAAATCGAGACTATAGTTAATCTAAATAATAATTAGTGAAGTTCAATTAAAAATTGTTCAACACAAATATGCATTAGGACTGTGTTTCAAGGTCAATAAATAATCGGCGTACAGTTTACTTGAACTGAAAATTGTAAAAATTGCATAAAAATATTATTAAGCACGAAGATCTGAAGTATGGTTTTTTGGATTATTTCTATTGAAATTTCTATTGAAAATTGATTTATATCGATAGAAATAATTAAAGATAAAAGATAATTTTTTAAATTTCGCTTTTTCGTTTCTTAATACATTTTACAATAATTATCCTGTCAATGAAATGATATAAATTAGGTCGTCGACTATCGGTTCAATAAACTCACGATCAACTAGTCATTAAAAGAAAACTCGAGAAATTATCTTGTTTATTTGATAATGAATAAATTATGCAACATTGTCGATTTTTAATAATTAATTGTCAATTTTAATAAATTCAAATTACACATATCCGCATTGGCTCCTTTTCTTTTCAATCTTTTAAAATTTATCCATTATCAGATTTCCTCTCAGAATCATCATATTTATACAATGTTTTCAATTCGTTACCTTGTTTATTATCACCCCAAAGGAATAGGAAGGTGAGAAGACAACTGAGTTCTCCAAGAAGACAACCGAGTTCTCCCTTCTGGCGAGATAGTCGTCCCAGGTGATGTTGAGATAGACGGAGGGTGGCGTGACGGCCAGCAACACAGATGGGGTGCCAATGAAATCCCATAGGTAATGCAACGTATCGTTGGGGCCATCGGCTCTCAAGTAGAGTGTCGTGACGTTTCGCTCGCGGCACGGCTCACCGCAGCCCAGGTTCACCCACGATCGCAGCTAAGGCAGGATAAAGCGGGCGTTTTATGCAATGTTGCAAATTAAACGACGTCGTATTAACGGACGGATGGCCTAGATCAGTGACGGATTGTACGACAGGCGGCCTTGCCGTTCCTAGCCGAGTCCCCCGTCGATTATTATCGCACGAAACGGCGTTGTGCACCGTTACGTTAATGCGCGGCCTGCAGGCTCGTATCTGCGAACCGTGAAGTGACGAAAGTTACACGCGTAAAGTTTCCCTCCTATTTCTTTTTTTTTTCTTTTTCATTCTCGAAAGAGCTCGCGAAAGTACGCGCGATACACTCGACTATTTGTCACAACACTTTCTCCATGACTTCGTTGGAAGGAAAATCCGAAATTCTGCTTTCTGAAGTATTTAAAAACTTAGCTAAATGCAGATCTGAAAATAATTTTATTGGATTTTTAAAATAATAATCGACTCAGAGCAGAGTCAGTAATTATTTTACTTTGTCGAAACATTCAACCATATAATATGAATAAAGAATATTTTTACGCAAGTTAATTAGCGCTTCAATTACCTCACTAATTCTGATTAGCCTTCGCTTAATATTTTAAACAATTACGTAGGGTATTTAAATTGGTTGCTAGAATCAAAATTTTTTGTAATATTATTATCATGTTTGAACGTTCTACATCATTTTGATGGTTTACAGTCAAAATACTTTTAGATTTAGCTAAATGTTTAATTACCTGGCAAAACCATTCTTTCTGTATGTCACACGCCAAAATTATAAATGTATAAAAATATCACTCTTATACGTTTTAAAATAAATTATATTCAACACGTCGCATCGACAGAACGGAATAGATAAAATAAATACGCGATAGATTTCTTTGCTCCATTTTCAAACTTGTTATATCCAAGCTAGCAGTGGCTTTTACGCTTATTTACTAATTCACGCCTAAGATCAATAATCCAGTTCATTATGAATTTAAGACACTAGGTCTATATGGAAGGTACATCGTATCGAACAATTCCTTCTGAACGCCTTAAAACATTACAAGCAATTTACGCGACGTTACTTACAATTAACAAACTCTCTTTTTAACGTCATACTATACATCAATAAGATTATTATCGCAAATATATCGGGATATATAATCATTTGATAAAAAGTAAAATATAGAAAGATAAAAATAAAATAATTAAAAAATAACACACTGAGAAAAAAATTGTTTATTTAACTGAAATTATTATTTTTCATCTTAATTCTGTGAGTGGAGAATCAGAATGTATATATTATATTTATATTTTTGACTGAAATACATATTCCAATGAAAGAAATAAAGACAACTAAATTTAGTCAAATAAACAATAAATTAATAATCAATAAGCAATAAACAGTCAAATGAACCATTTTCTTTCTCAATATAAAAAGTATAGAGTCCTATTATTAATATAACATTTATTTATTTACTTAAAATATTACATTATTTATATCTTTTATGTTTACACAAATTTTCTGATTATATTTTTTATCATCAAACTGCCGAAGCTCTAAACTGAACGAATTTATTGTGTAAAAGCGTCCTGTTACTTGCGCACGCCGACGCAACCGAAATTTGAAATTCAAGTTGAATGAAAAACATGACACCGATCCACGTCCGCGAGCGATATTAATCGTCCCAAACGCTCGCGCGTTTATTTATTTGACGCGCCGATCGCGCGACTCACGATCGACCGTGCCCTTCGATCTCGAGCAATCTAGGTCGCGTCAGTGCACTTATCCGATCAGCCGTTAATACGTATAAGTGTGCAGCCAATTTTTCAATAAATCCACCTGTTTCGCGTAACAAAAGAAATATCATGATAAATCGAGATTTCGAAGCGCACTCGACAGTTCACGCGGAAAAGGCAATAAGAAGAAGGTGGAGGGGGACACCTCGTGGATGCAACTTGATGCAATACATCCTCCCAAATATCGGCGATCCTTTGTCTTTAAAACTGTAGTTCTTTTCTCAGAGAATATTCTAAACTGATCTACACTGGCAGAATGAGTTGGAGTGAAACAAATATAGGGAGCTTTCTAGCAGAGGCATAGAAATCAACATAGAAATCATTCTGTCTTTGTTTCTTACTGATTATCAAACAAGGACAGAGGATGATTCTTGGATGTCTCTTATTTTTTGTTTTACTCCAACTTATTGCACCAGTTCAGAATTTTCTTCGAAAAAAAAATAATAATAATAATCAGTCCTATGTCCGTTTCTATCAATGCAATTTAATTTTAATCTCGGTACAACCAACACTTTATAGTTTTATTTAAGAATTAGAAAAAGATAAAAAGTAAATCGAACCGAAATGGAAGTTAATCTATGTTGATAGAAACGGGTATTATTGTGCGGTCCATATAAACGTCAGACCGAAGACCTTTGAAAGTCGATGAATCACATGCACGCGAGTGGTTCGTTTTGACGAGGCGGAAAGCTGTCTCGTGGATGACACGACGCGTCGTATGACTGATTACGCGGCTAATCAGTCTTCGGGCAAACGAATCTGGGAATCCGGAGCTACTTGTACTCACTGTTCGTTGCGTGGAAAAAACGGAATCGGCTAGTGCAGCGACCAGCAGCAGACAGAACGTCAAGGCGCTGGCCATGCCTGCCGTCGCATAAGACAACGACGATGTATAAAATGCTCACAACACGCTTGTCAATGCTGACGCCGTTCGCAAACTGACTTAACTGACACCAACGCGACGCGTGGGAACACGCGGCTTCACTTCACGGGAAGCAAGTAGGAAGCCAGCGCCGTCGTGGTTACGATGAGAATCAGGCGATGATCAGACGCGAATGGTAATTGTTATTTGCTCGATCGATACGTCAAATCAGTACATAAAATCCAGAATAATACGGCATATATTCGTATATTTCAAGTTTACATTTACATCTGTAAAGTTAGCGACGACATTCTATTAATATGAAAAGAATAATAACTGTTCACAGTTTTGCAATTCTACATAAAAATAAAAATAAGTTACCTTAAAACATTTTAATTTAATTCAATTTAATTTATCGCAATAGCAAAAGAAATTATCAAGAATTTGTTTACAGATAAGATAAAAAAATATCGAGTAATATAATATTAGCATAATAATTTCTTTTTTTAAGTGCAGAAGAAATGCATTTTTTTTCTCTTAGGCCCAATTGCATCAACGTTACTTTGATATTTTAAGCGAAATTTAAACTAACTAAAACTCTCTCTGTTTCGTTTTAAAACCGAAAAAAGACGGGGACAAAGAGAGTTTTAAGCCTCGCTTAAAATTAAAGTAACGTTGATGCAACCGGACTTTACACACACACACACACACGCGCGCGCGCGCGCACATACACAAAAATTTAATATCAAAAGAATTTAATTTTTTTTAAATATGAACACATAATAAATAGATATCGGATTCTTATGCAATTTTATACTTTTTTAGAAAGCAAATTGGAAAATAACATAAAAGTAGAAATTTGTCTTATTTAAAAAAGCATTCTAAAAATGCATATTTATTTGTGCTTATTGCGCATATTTTGTTCATGTCTGCAAAAAATATTTGCATAAAAATCCGATGTCTAATAATAAAAAATATAATATCATAAAGAAGTCATGTCGAATGATAAATGGCAGTTTATTAATAACTCTTCTTTCGAAATAAAAAGTAAATTCATGATTTATGAATGGAGTTTGGCATTATGAAATCGAGAAAGAAACTCTCTCAGACTCGACCTGCGTGAAATTTAAACAACATATTCGAGTATTAGTTCGACTTTATTACATCAATTTATATAATAGATATTACACATTTATATATAATTTTTTTCCTGTAAAACGATATATAAAACGATTATAATCAATCATTATCAAAACCTACCTTTTGTATCTATCGATGCCATTATTATTGTTAACCAACGTCTTCATCTTCAGATACCCTTTTATTCTCTCGATGAGCGAGACATCGAAAAATTCGCCGTGTATTCAAGGATCATACTCACCCAAGGATCACACTCACTTTGCGATTACTTACCTACGTCCTCCTCTCGCGCGTGCGATAACAACATGACGCTCTTGGGAGAATTTTTAACGTTGGTGAGTATTGTAAATATGTAATATGAGCCGCCTTTCGCGCCGAGAGAAGGAAACTCGTACCCCATTGGCCGTTGAATTCCGCCAACGGTGGTGGAGTTACCAAGCCTCGGCACATTATCCCGCATAGTCTCATGTACAATCCTGCTTTATGTACGTATACAAAGTGCCTTCATCGGCGCAGGCCTTGAGACGTGTATTAAAATTCATTGTATCCGTGAAAAAAATTCTCATATCGCCGCCGCGGTACAATCCGACGTTACGCCTTGCCGGGATCGGAAGCCACTCTCGTCGCAAAACCCTTTGTGTCAAAAGACCGCGAATATTACAAAGTCCGTGAGATCCTTGACAAATTTGTACATCATATTGATTATTAATCGACAAACGATTGCAAATATTCTAACAATCCCGCATATTTAAATACTGCTCCAATAAATACTGTTTAAAACCGCAAACATGTTGTGTTATTATGATAAAAAAAAAAATTACAATTCCGTCGAGGTATAATTAGAGCTATAGATGACTAATCTCGCAAATACTATAGCAATGCAACGCGATGTGTGGAAAAAGTTCTTGTAAAAAAAATTTCGGACGAGATAAGAGAAAGATGCACCCAGAAAACTTCCTTAGAAATAATAACCTGAAGAGAAAGGCTGGCGTTTCCGCGCGATAGTGACTACAATATCCAATAATACCTATATATTTTATAACTCTTATGCCAATGTATAGCTTAATTTTAATCTCGGTTCAACTTACTTTTCATCTTTTTCTAGTGCTAATGTGCATTTCTAGCAACATATATTAATTTTAATTCTGGTTTAATTTACTCCTTATCCTTTTCTAATTTTTATAGAATTATAGAAACAGACATAAGAATTTTTAAAAGGATGAGGAATAAATTGAACTGAAATTAAAATTAAAATCTGTTTTTTGTAATTAATGTAGTGTACACTTTTGAAACTTAAAGAAATAGATATATGTTTGATATTGGCGAAAGCGAGAAAGAAAGTTCTAGTGCAGTTTAGTGTAGGAATGAAAAATGGATCTTTAATCTTAATTGATGGAAACGGGTAATTATCGTTATATCATTACGCAGAGTTTTTATCATAATGATACCTATACTGCCGTTAAGAGTTATAGAATACGGATACAGTAATCTGATCCTGTAATGTTTAACGACAGTATCGCTATCGTTATCATTGCATTATATATGATAAAAAAGCAATGTAATAACAATACAACGATAACAAATTGTCATTAAGAGTTACATCTGCTACATAATTGAAAAACACTGGCAACAGGAGCAGAGAATAACAGAGGTTTCAACTTACTTTTTAAATTTTTTTAAAGTGTAATCTCACTGTAAAGAATGAAAATTGAGTCTTGGAAAAGAGACAATTTACTGCTAAAAGTTTTAGAGAATCGCAGAAATCATGCATAACAAAATACACGGTTTCTGATTTGAAACCTGTTATTCCCTGTTCCTGTGCTTTTCAATTGTACATTATATTTTACAGAATGCAGACACAATGCCTGTATTCTGTAACTCTTAACGACAGTGTATCGTTATACTGCATATGTATTGCACATGACATCTCTTTGAAACTTTTAGAATGAAATATCACTCTGAACAGTGTATGTGAAATCTCACTCTTAAAATGAAAATTGAGCCACTCTTTTTGGACGCTCTTTAAAGTAAAATTCCACTTCAAAGAATTTAAAGAACAAAAAAATCTGCGCAACAACCAGTATAACGATTATCAAATTATCTTTACAAATTACAGAATATAGACACAGGTCGCGAAACGAAACGAAACGAAATGTAAGCGTAACATAATGCGACAAACTTCGTGTTGTCTCGCACGTTGGCGAACCGATCCTTCTGCGGCACTACAAGGCGATAGGATTCGCAGGGACCGACGTCGATCGATTTCACTCGAGACACCGGGTACAGCCGGGGAAAGAGAACGTGCAAAAAGAACGTTGAGCGCGCAGACTGCGACCTTGACCGAAGCGGTGTCCGCGCGCGAGGCAAGGCGAGACGCGGCGAGACGAGGCGAGGTGAGGAGAGACGAGGCGAGGCGAACGTATGTACGTGGTGCGGCCGTCTAGCACGCCGAGGGGTTCCATTGGGTTCCATTGGGTTCCATTCCCTTGCCCGGTCTCGTCGGTCTCAAGCCGATTTCCTTTTCGATACGGACGACTTTTTCGAGCGCTCCTTGCCGTGGAGCTGACAAACGCCGGAACGGCGGATGTATAGTTTTCCCCACATAACCAACTTCAAAAGATGCGAGAATTTTTATTTAATTATCTTCTATTCGTTTCCATCAATGTAGATTAACTTTAATCTCGGTTTAACTTACTTTCCGAAACAAAATACTTTTTAAGACTGTAACGTAAATATACAATTATACTGAGAAATGGAAGCCTTAAATAAACAAGCTGGATCTTTAGTGGTACTTGAATAATTCGGTGTGATTTTCAAGTACATAATCAATTCTGCAACTGTACGCCGAATTTTATTTTATTTTTAGAAATGCAATTGTAATTTGAAGTAGTTTAATAATATTGATGTTCACAGAATATATTAAAACCTTTAAATAATTCTATTACGAAAAGTATTACCTAACTTATTTTTTTCTCCAGATTTTATTTTATTTTTTTTTATCTTTCTAAGAATGCGAATATAAAGTAAATGATAAACTATATAAATGATAAAAGATTAAAATTAATCGATATTGGTCATAGAAATGGACACAAAAAATTGGAGAAAAATGAAGACTAAAATAAGTTAAACAGATATTAAATGTAGATTAAAGTTAATCTACATTGATGGAAATGGGCATTATTCGCGTAAAAGGAGACACATATCAAATTTATGGAGAAAGAGTGATTTCTTTATGTCTTAAGAAAACAGTGAAATTATTGGTGCATCGAGAATGAACGTGCATATACGTTGCTGTGCACTTGGCAACGGCGTACACTTCAGAAAGTTGAGGAAACGCCGTGGGAGAAATTCTAGACGTTCGCGCACGCATGTTCCACACAAACGTTGCTCACGAAGCGCAGACGTTGGGTTCGGTAGAGTTTAATTACAGGAAGTAATTACATCGGGAGGAAAGATGTAATTAATCGAATCGGTATAGAGACAACGGAGTCTCTCGCGCGTGGCTGGCATGGTGATGTACATATAACGAGAAAGGGAAAATGAGTTACGCGTCACCTGATGAGTCCAGTTACAAAGTTTCGATCCGAATCGATCGGCTAAATCTTATAGAAATTTAATACCGACTATTTTAATAATTTAATAATTAAATTTAATAATTAATATTAAAAGATAGTAATTTATTAATCTAAATATTAAAACCACTATTGTTCAGTAGGTATTTTTAATACTCCAAGTAAGTAATTAATCTCATACAGCAACATTGCTTGAACGTCGCAGTGTTGCTTCAATATTTCTGAAAAGCTGCAATATTACTAATAATATGATTTGTGTGCTGTATAGAAATTATTGTCTTTCATACAGCACAAAAGCTTGCAGCAACATTGCTACATCGTTACTGCAATGTTGCTAGAATGATTTGTGCTGTATGAAGTAATAAATCGGCCAATATTTTTCTGAAAGGGAATTAATCACTTATAATTAACGAGCTAAGGGAGGTTTCAGTCCATCGTCGCTAGGACTAATGCGTCTGCAGAGGACCGCGAGGATCCGCGCGATCCGTCTCCCGGCGAGAAGAGCCACAATAGCGAGAATACTCAAGGTCAAGATCAGTCTGGGCACTCCCCTTCGCGTCTATCGAGAGAGTCGCTCGGCGGCCGCCCCCTTCGCCCGGATGAAGTCTGGGTCCGATTTTTCCGAGATCGACTTCGCGAAGGCGAGACGAGGCGAGGCGAGGCGAAGTAAAAGCCGCGGTTCTCGGACGCACGCTTCTCGACGACTTCGTGATACGGCGCTGAAGGTCGTCGCAGGAAGTCGAGATCCGCGGGAGAATAGAACCGTCTCGCATGTACCGGGTGACGTGAACGGAAACAGGTTTCGCCGCTCTCACCTGCGCTCCCTACGATCGTCCGCTTCACTCGCGTTCGCGCAACAAAGATTTCTCCACAGATATTACCGAATGGATATCCCTTATTCGATCTACCCTCCAAGTGTATAAGTCAAGTGTACGTTAAGACGACAAAAAACGCCGTCGAAAAAATGAAGTCGTGTGACTTTTAATTCTATATAAAAATTCTTATTAACGAGTAAATTAATATTTTTATAAATCCTTATCTCTTTCTCCGTCGTCAGAATTCAACGTGTCGATTGCTATCGAGGGTTAAATTGTTTAATGTCTAAAATTACTCTACCAGTGTAGATTAACTTTAATCTTGGTTTCACACTCTTTCACTTTTTCTAATTGTTAAAACTGAAAAAAAATAAAAAGTAGATTAAATCGAAATTAAAGTTAATCTATATTAATAGAAATACATAGCATAACTTGTTTACCTAATTCTAGACACAGTTTATCATATTTCATTCATATTCTCGGTGGATCGTTTTATATAATAAGTATTCGTAGCTATTAAAGTGAAGATTGCTGCATGATTATTGATTTAATGTATACTATTTCAAAATTATAAAGTATCAGAAACGTGAAAATATAAATGGCTTAAAAAATTGCAGAAGAGAAAAATATTTTTTTTCAATCTGTTCTAAAATTTAATATATCAGAAATAGAAATGAAAAGAGAAATGGTTTAAAAAAATTGCAAAAGAGAAAAATATTCCTTTTATAGTCTTTTCTAAAATTTCCTCACATTTTTGCACGTTCACAAAGAGTAAAGTACAACTAGTGTGACTCGATACTTCGCCCGGCGTACTCCAACATTCCTCATACAACTTCTCCTCATCACGTTTGAAATCTGAACTAGCTTTATCGAGAAAGAACAAGAGAAGCAGTTCCTATTCACCTCGTATATTTAACGTTAAACGTATGTGCTTATCCTGTCTTATCAAAGTTTATACCTTGCAACCGCGACTGCGAATTGCAGCTATTAAAGTCTCGTTTTGCTGTTGGCGACAGTTGGGAAGAAGGAGAACACTCGATCTTGCGCTGCCTTGACATATAGGACGATACTCGCCCTTGCACTTAAGGGCATTATTACGAGAGCCAATACTGATAGATCACTCGACATTGGCTGCGTTCAGCAGAGAAAGCAATTTTACAATCGCCGTAAAATACTTCAATATGATTTAAATTGTCCTTGTCCTTAGTTCCTCACATCTAAATGTATATGGTAAACCAATCATATTAAAGAATTAATTTACAACAGTTGTAAAGTTAACCATTGTCAGAGAACGTGGCCCTTAGCGTTAAACGCAGATTCGCGGGATCCCTCGCGGCGCGCGATGCAATATCGAGTCAAGGCAACCAGCACGCACGCACGCATGCAACACGCACATTGAAACGGTGACATCGGGCGATCAGATTCGAAGGCGAGCGATTCGTCCCGCGATAATTGCAGCCGGCACGACGACCGAAAGACCTACGACTGCACTCGCCGTGCAAATTCGTGACGCGCCGCGCCGCTCGTTGCTGTCGCCGCCACCGCGCTGTTCGTCTCGTCCCATCGCGTCGCGTCGCGGTCGCTCTCGTCGGGACGAACGAAAAACGGAACAAAGAGTCTTCTTGCGGGCAAGCAGTACCCGCCGGTTCTCGGCCAATGAGAGGAATCGGCACGATCGTCCGCCGCACCGGCCGGCTAAACATTCGACCGGCTGCCGAGCCGCGCCGCGAAAGGGACCGATTGGATTCGCGAATCCTCCGCGAAATGGAGGATAGCGGATCCTTCGCGAGAAAGAAGCGATCGAATGAGATTAGCTTCCCAAGAAACACGTAAAAGTCAACAAAAAGTCAAAATGATTTTTTTTTTTATTCTTAACATCTGCAGTAAATAGTAAAATTTTATAACAAAAAATCATTTTTCAAAGTAAAGCCATTTTGACTTTCTCTTGAGTTGAATGTTAAGAGACTCCTTGGATTCCCAAGCAGTACAATAAGTTATGATTAATGTCAAAATGATGTGAAAACTACCTTACTTCGTAGAGACACAATTTTCCATATTATTAGTTCTTTATTGAGAATTTAAATTAATCCTCTATAACCATATTTTTTTATCATGAAACAAAAACTATTATATTAAGTACTTAAAAATATATATCATATTTATTACATCCCCTGACAAAATAAAAATAGAAATCTCTTTTACGTTTCGTTGTTTCAATTTTTGCCTTCTAGAAGCTTCATTTATATTTCTGTCATTTATATTTCTGTCTTTTCTTTGAACATTTGACTTACGCTTTAATCTTCATTTTCGCCAGAAAAATCAACATTACGCAGAGTTAAAGTATGTAAGTAAGTTTGATAAAAGTTTATGATTTTTGAAAAATTTTGAAAAATTAAAAAAAATCACTGACTTATCAAACTGCCCTCAGAAACTGTCAGAATCAATTTCATAGCGAAACTTTTGCAAGAGAATCACGAATTATGAAAGAAGCAGCGGACTTGACGAAAAGTTACGCTATCGAAAGTGCGATTCGCGATGCCATTCCTGTAAAATTGCAGGACACGCTCGATCGCGTCCCCATCGCGCGATGCGTATAATGATAAAAAGTCGACGACACTGACGACAGGTGGGATGTCACGAAAGTACTCGGCAAAATTGATTGATGCGATACCGCCGAGCGATACTATATAGTTATTAATTTAGTTTATCATTCTGCAACGTTATCGAGCATACGAGGCGTGACACGAATGTGAGTCTCGCTGAACGCTACTTTGAATGTTAAAACGCTAAACTACGAGCATTATCGACAATAGTTGTTAAAACACACAGAAAAAAAAATTTATTAGAACAATTAAAAACTGATTCAGCAAATTTACAGCCTTAATATCCAGAGAATCAATTTTCTATGTCAAAGTAGCAAAATTATATAACTGAATAAAATTAACGAGTATAAGTAATCACATTTGTTGTATATATAAATAATTGCTTACAGACATCTCTTTGTTGAACCATCAAATCTTCTTATAATTATAAATGTTGTATTCGCGCAGCAAGCTATAGCTTTGCTAAACCATCCAATTTATTTTTTTTCCGCACGATGTAAAATCATCACGTATATTATAATCGTTAAATCGACAGGAGAAAGTTCGCGAATCGTTCGATTTAAGTCAGCCTTTTCCAAGTTTTTTCTAAAAGAAAACGCCCATTCTTCTCGGCACTAAATTGACCATACTTACATGCAATATTTAATCCAACAGAATATTTCTTATATCCTTCCTTTCGCAACCAGTAGCCTCGGAACGAACGCACGCGAGAGAAAACTGATGACTACTGCACACTCCAACTTCTCTATACGTCACCTGTTCGTTCCCCTCCCGGGATGCCGAGTTCCAAGAAAGGGCTGGACGCCGCCCTCGGGAAACTCTGCCTTAGACATCGTCGGAGTCTATCATTTTCCAAGTTGCGATACCTAGAAGTTGAGGCTACTCGCGGCACTCAATGTCACTCTGATGCCAAGACCGCCGCGTCCGATCGCGAATCCATTGTCAGCGCGACGACGAGGATGATCTTCTTCTTCTTTTTAAAAAATTACCTGGCACCTGCCTTGAGAAAGGCAATATGGCCAAAACAGAAGGGCGAAAAAATATAGTCAAAGTCTTCGATATATATATTTCGATATATATATATATATAT
>NW_017259185.1:1141781-1150112 GCF_001594045.1 Atta colombica | reverse complement strand
CAATATGTTTAAGATGATAAATTTCAAGATCACTTTAAATGGTGTGCAATTTGTGTCAAATTTTAATAAAGTTTTTATAATATTATTTATAATGTTTTAATTATTTATAATTAAATAAAAAATTTTGATATACATCTGTCTATTCTGTGTCTTTTCGTGAATGACTGTGAATTTTTTTTGTATTACATAAAATTATAAATAAAATTCTATTTTAAATTTTAGTTGAAATTATACAAATCGTCTAAGGTACTAACTATAAAGATTGGCGAGCACCCTTGAAGAATAAAGCGTATATTTTCCAAAATTTTATTGATCAATAAACTAACATAATTGATAACGTCATTAATATTATGAATATCATTATTTAGATTCTCAGATACAGATTATTTTATCAATTAAGATTTTTCACTTTATAGGCGTCGTATTTTAATTTCTTTTGCGAGTTTGTAAAGAGTCATGTGGCCTATAAAAATGTAGTGAAATTAAGAATACGAGCTTGAAAAAATATGCAATTAAAGAAAATACCTCAATAATATTGAGAATATAGTACCGACTTGGTACCAGGTGCATCCTGATTCAACTACACTCCTGTGAAAGAGAGTGCAGGACGAGTTTCTAGCAACTTCCACTGAAGAATACAAGTCACAAAAAGTTCTAGTCATGCTCTCATCCGCTGTCCGCCTGCCGGTAACGATAAATTCTGTCGAAAAAATTATTTAGAACATATTCATTCAGAATAATCTACATGGAAAGAACGATTTTACTAAACGTCATATTGATATTTAATATTAATTCTTGTCAATATTCTACTTTATATCTAATAATTAAACATATTATCAATTCTAATCAATTCTAATAAATAAGAAAGAAACATAAAAAATCTCTTAAATATAAATGAGATAGAAACATTGAATTATTTTCCATCTTTTATAATTATGATAAATATTCTTTTATAACTACGATAAATGTTGTAAACGAAAAAGGGTTCCCTTTATTATAAATTATAAAACATCGATTTATGACATTAATTCTCATCTTACTTTAACTCAATTAATTATCGACAAATCTCATCATAAATAGGAAAGGAGCATGAAAAACATTACAATTTTATTTAAATATAAACGAGAATAATATTGAATATTATCTAATTTTCGATCTTTATAGCCATAAACGTTTATTACAAACAGAAACCAGTTTCGTTCATTAGAAAGAATGATATTACTGTAACAGCACTTTCGCGCGAAGCATAAAGTTGACAGGATATTGCGTAATCATTACCTTCCTCACATTTATATGAGGTTTATATTGTTGACTAGTCATTGACGTGTGCTATTATGACAAATTATTCTGCTCGCGCTATGACACTTCCTCAAATCGCTTTATCCGCAACGAGATCTCAATCCGAAATAATGTCGTGCAATGCATTCTTATGACATTCTCGCACTCGAAGAAAAAGACGTACTAGTAGGAACTACAGAGGTGACAATACTATACAAGTTTGATAGTTGAATACATTATTTTAGAATTGCATTAATGATAAAATAGTTTATTCAACTATGTACATAAATTCTACATACATAAATTCTACATATAAAAATTTTATAGTTATTACTTTTATAAAGTTGTCATCATTATATTTTTCTCTAATAAGGGAACATATAAATCTCTCGAGTGTAAATATTGGTTCCACTATTTTTATCAGTATAATTTATAAATTTCGAAATGTTTCCTATCAGAAAAGCTACATTTTGTTGAAAAAACAACAATTGACAAAATAATATAGCTAATAATATACGTGTATGTAAAAATTCGAACACTTGATATATATATTTTTTTATTGCACAGTTAAGAATTATAAGTTGTGAATTTTATTTATTAATTACTTGAATAACTTAAATAACATATTATCTATATATTTGACTTTATTTTGAGATTTACATTTGGAAATATTCTTTTGTGAGGAATAAATAAAATATTAGTCAACATTATACATCTATATTCAACACTGTAAAATATACATTTTCTACAGCTATAGACAAGGAGCTCTTCAGTTGCACATCTACGTGTCGCAAAATATCTCATTAATCTTTGCCTTGAGTTCTGATGATAGAGAAAATTTACTAATTGAGACGCATCTGTATAAAATACACAGTAATAAGTGGCGATTCGCGGTAAGATTAATGATGTTGCGAATGCTAGTCATCTTGAGATTTCAGTAGTCATTATGGGATTCTCTCATTCGTTTGTGTAATCCTCTTGTCAGTTATTGTCAGAAACAGTTACATTTATTAGACAGGTGTTACTGTCGGTAATCCTTCAGCTATTCAGAAATTTTACATATTAGATATGACTTCTAATCTATTTATCAATTATATGGATATATCTCTTCTAATTTATTTATGATTCTCAAGAAGGGAAAGTACAAATCAAATGTCATCGTAAAGTAGCAATGACCAACAATCCAGTCGCAATACGTGAATAAGTCGAGAGATTTTCCATTGATCCTCGTTCATTTCTTGCTCGAGCAATATAAGATTGATACTAAAACCAGCATTTCTTACTCACTAAAAGGATCAAGTGAATTATTATGAAAATTAAAAAAGTAAAAACAAATTATTTAATTAGTATAAAAGACATATCTAGTTATTGAAAAGTAAAAAAATTTTAGAATCCTATCTTTTATATAGAAATGTAATATTAATTTAAAAAATAGAAACTCTCGCGCGGTCAATAATGACCACTTTTACCACACACTCGACACTTTTAATATTAAGCAAAGGGAAGAGCAGAAGGAGGCAGAATTCAATGCGAATTCAAGTTCACGAACGGCAGTATATTCACGTTGAATTAGGTTGTGTTTTGCTTTAAACGCTCACGTATTGTAAAACTAGAAATATTGTATACAGAAAAATGTAAAATAGTAAGACATAAATTGCAGGCGAATTGAGGCCAATCACAATAGAAAATGTAAGGCAATGTTTTCTACTCTGATTGATCGAATTGCTTGCGTTTTTCCATGTGTTTTTGGCTTAAGCTTTCCATTCCGCACAAATCATTCCGGCAATTGCAACGTTTCAGCAATATTACAGTAACATGATAGTGTAATAAGACAGATAAAACGTTCACATGAATGTGCAGTAGGAGAGTGAATTTGAAACCAAATTTGATTGACTGTTCCAGTGTGTTATCGCTGTTATGCGCAATACTTCACCTGTCTTATTACAGCGTGAGTCATATTGCAAACGTTACAGCAATGTTGCTCCAAGCTGTTATATGAATTCATTTTATCTTCCTTCCGTAATGAGCGATCAAGATAGAATGAGCTTACGGCGCCTAGAGAAAATACCGCTTTAACTCACACTGAAATCTGCCATCTGCACAGCATCAATCTCGCGCGGATCGGCGATCCTTGCGGGCAAGAGGAGCGTCTTCTCTGCAGACTGCAAGCTGATGGAGCCGGGAAGACGGCACGATAGTGAATCGTTTCGCGTCCGCTCGCGGGCGCGAGCGTGGAACACAATTCCTGGACGGCTGGATGGAAAGTTGGTCTGCGTGCTGCCCGCTGGCCGTGCCATAGGAATTTAAACGGGGATATAAGTATAAGAACGCGGAGACGGGGAGTCGTTCGCGGTAGTGTGAAGCACAAACGCGCCACAGCACCACACCCAGCGTGTCCACTGTTGCGACAACGAGGGACAACAACAGGATCCCGGCCATGCGTGTCGCGGTGATCGTGAGTACCCAGCGAGGCATCAAAGTGTTCTCCAACTGTCCCTTATCCTGATTGCCGCTACCTCCCCCGTGAAAATAAATTAAATAATATCTATTTCGTAGATTAACTTAAATTTTGATTTGATTTGCTCTTCATGTTATTCTAATTTTTTTTAGAACTGGAAAAAGAGGAAGAGCAAGTTAAACTGAGATTGATTTACTATATATATTTGGTTTCCATAATTTTTATTGGTGTAATTTACAAATTTTTAAATGTTAATACAATAAAAAAAAATACATTTTACTGAAAAGCAAGAATTGATAAAATAATATGGTTGATACATATAAATACATAAAAATTCTGATATACTTGATACATTTTGTATAAAAAAATAAAGTTAATCTAATTGTAAGTTGATAGAAATGGATATAAGTGAAGAAAAATTAAATACGGTCGAAGATAGATCTTGGTATCTACTAATATTTATATGAAAATTTTAAATACAATTGTATAAACTGCGCTATTACTGTTAGATTTGAAATTCAATCATAAACTGAAATTAAAATAATAACATCACCAATTAAATTGATTGTCAATTTATTAATAATGCAATGAGCATCTTAAACACTGTAAAAAATTTATTGCGAAAAATATCTTATCGCGAAAATAACTTGTTCGAATTTCTTCAAAATCGAAATTAGTTTTGCAAATGTTTAAATGTTTCTCTGTTTGTTAGTTTTTCTCTGTTCAATTATTTTTGACGCATTCTTTATTTTTCTCGAGCATCATGTTTTATATTTTTCACATAAAATCAAGTTTTTAAAACCTTTTCATAGAACACAATATGTATATGTGAGATATAATCAAGTGGAGAAAGTTTTATTGTATGTATTTTAATTTCATTCAGGAATTCAATTATTTAATAATATTCGTAGATTACAGTAAATTGAAAAATTTTTGAAATATCAATTAGTTTAATTCTACAAAAATTCTTATCATTTTTTATTCATCATAATTTATTTATTTCTTTTTTTTTGTATAATTTACTAGTTGCTTTTTTATAATTATTTCTTATGTCTTGTTAGAAATTGTTTTTTATAACGTTTAATATAATAAATTATTATGCAGTGATATCTTTAAAATTATCTCGTTAATTGCACATGTCCCAAAATATATCTGTTTATGTATTATCAGCGATATCATATTACTTCACGCAATCAAATCTTACATAATACATCTATTGAATATTTTAATTATGTAACATGATATTTTATTACAAACGTATCATTAATTAATATCTGTTGAGTTTCCTTTTCAAACTACGACACGAAATAAATTATATAACGACAGTAATTTTTCTTTTCATGTGATACCATAAATAATAATTAAAAATAACAGGTTGTTCGCCTTTAAAAAGGAACATATGATTTCTTTTACTCATTGCGGTCATTTTTTTTTATGTTTTGTTATTTTCGCGCGTATCGTTGCATCCCGAATTATGTCCGCTTTCTTTCGCGTGTGACCCCACCTGTTCCAATCACTTTCATCTTTTAACCCTCAAATGGCACGGCGAGATTTCAGCAATGTGAATGTGCCAGGCTGTGCGACGGATATTTAAATACCGGCACCACGAGTCTGTCAAGCACGCAGAACTTAGATAATTCTCGTGCGCTTTTTTTAAGTAAAATAATTCAATTGACGGAAAAGAGAGAGGACTGTTGCAATTCAGTTTACACAAAGAATATATACATCGCGAATACTAGTTTGCTATTACGAACAAGTTCTAACTTGTGATTTCTTCAATACTTCAGAGAAAAATAGATATAAACTAGATGTATTTATCGAGTGTTCTCTCAAGCGACAACAAACAATATATTGTATTGCAATTATAATTAAAAAAATAAAAATATTAAAAGATAAAAGAAAGAATTTATGAAAAAGAACTAATTTGTTAACACTTTAATTTTCTATGAAAAGCTACTAAATTTCAATAAATATTTGTTTGAATAGTTTTGAGTAAATATTTACTAAACATACATTAATTTGATACAAAAATCATTATTTTGATATGATTATTTTTTTTATTACGTTTACTGTAAATAAATGTTTACTTGGTACTATTCAAAGAAATAATAAATAAATGTTATGATTTAGTAAACTTTTTTTCAATGTACGAAAAATAATTCTTAAGCAATTGAATCGATCGCTTTTATCGATCATTAAAAAAAATTTTATTGCGCAAGACTAATATGTATGAATGAAAGGGCGGGGTTGACTTGCACAAGAATAAGGAATGCTTTGTTATTCCCCCGCTAGATTCCGTCTGATGATTGATCAGCCTTTCGTTTGGCGAAAAGTGGATCAGGATGGAAATTCGCGCGTCCTGATCGACATTGCGAAGGCCGAAAATCAACGAGTCTGGCGAGCGCGAGTGAAAGCGCCCGACAGGAAAGTCGCGCACAGATTATTTCGCTGTATTCCGCGTAAACGAGCCGGTACGTGCGTGCTTCGACTCGGAACCAGCATTAAGAAACGAATTTACCGACTTAACTCGGCTTGCCCACCTCACTATCCGCATTCCAATATGGACTGCATGTGTTAAAATCTGCTTAATGCACTATTTCTAGTCAATATGGCTCGGTCAGTGAATCCGTTTCTAGATATCAGTTAGATAAAACTAATGATAACTTACTCTCACTTTATATGGACATAGTTTGTGATAAAATTCTGTTTCCGATTTTATGTGCCCTATAAAACTGACTTTACTACTTAAACGATTTCTAAATCCGTATTAGAATGCCGGGTAGAATTTTATTTACCGTGTAATCTTTCGCGTAAGGGAAAATATTTGAATAATTAAGATACATATACGGAATAATTTTACTGAAATATTTAAAAATTTAATTAGATACAAACCTGAAAATAATTTTGTTAGACTATCAAAATAATTATATAGCTCAATCTTTATTAGAATGTCAAAATTTATGCAGCATGCTCATCATGTTTGAGTTTTATACACAATTATTTTGATGATCTAATAAAATTATTTTCAAATTGTGTATCTACATAATTTTTAGATATTTCATAAAATTTGTTTTTTTTTCGTGTATAAAATATATAGAGAAATATATATCGAAATATATTTGACGTATAAAATTATAAATAAAATTATCTTAAAATTTTCGCGAATTCTCAAACTCCAAAATAGATTTAATGCTTTTAAAGAATTAAAATACATCTCATGATGTGTATTCTAATATATACTCTCTAAAACTTTTAAAGTGAAAAATCTCGCGTCAAAGACGTGAAATCTCAATCTTAAAGAAAATTGAACTACTCTTTTTTTAAGATTGGATTAATTTTCACTTTTTAAAATAAGATTCCACTTTGAAGAATTTAGAGAGTATGTACGTTTGCATATATGTATTAAAATATCTAGCATATAAAATTATAGAATTATATCTTGAATTCTTAAATGCGAATTATAAATTATTTCAAATGAAATGTTTTAACAAATTTACTTCGATTAATAATAAGGTAGAATTAGATTTGAATATATCATAAATAAGCCTAAAGAAATTTAAGCAAGAAATCTTTAGATAAAAGATATTAAGCAATAAGCAATGAATGTTCCTGTCGTCTTGTTATATCATATTACAAGACAAATGAAAATTATTACTTAATGATCTTTCCGTCGTTTCACGCGATAATGGCAAATGGAATTAATTCGATTCTGCAATGAGAATAACGATGAATGTGAAACAGTGTCGATAGACAGTTACTTTAATTTCCATTGCAGTTTCTACTTTTCAATGCAACGCACGTATAACGTCCATCTACTTTTCGCACTTCCCGTCCTCAGCGAGCCGGTTGACGCGAACGTCGTTTAAATGTCATGCCGATTAAACAGTTACGCGCATTACTTATATGCGAGATGCTTGCATGCAGTGCTTACGACTTAAGGCCGAATCGAATCACTTTCTCTTTTCTCTTGAACACGAGACGCAGCCGATTTTGCATACACAAGTGATCAGCACCGCCGATACTCGTAACGCGGACTACAAACCGGAATAATACTGTACGATCCGGAACGTGTTTCGCGTAACGCGTTACACATTCATAGCGTTGCCGTTCATTGATTCTACTATCTCGATATCATGGATAACTTTTTATTTTTATTTCAATAACGATCGCTATTGTATACACACTTAACTTGCGCAGCTGCTCGCACAAAAATGCTCGTACTTAAGTCTCTGACGGAATTATCGGTGAAAACTCGGAAAAGATTTAACAACCGCCATTGATATCCGGTGTATTTCGTTATTTTTCTTTGGAGAAATCACGAAACATGATTGTGTGCGGATAATTAGAGATATTTCAAGAGCGCGACAGGTAACAGTTCATTATCGCGTTTCCTCTAAGAAACATCAAAAATATAGTAATATAACGATAACACGTGATGTAGCAATCATCGTAGTTAATTATTCTTTTTTTCACGAGTATTATGATCATCGATGATTCTCGTAACAACGATATGTCTTTAATTAAATCGGAAATTGCTAAAATTTTTCTATAAAAATAGCTCCAGAGAGAGAGAGAGAGAGAGAGAGAGAGAGAGA